>NC_051309.1:112321483-112624514 GCF_015220235.1 Choloepus didactylus | reverse complement strand
AAATAGCCTAGCAAATGTCCATTGTGAGTATTTTGGTTAGATGGTGATACAGATGAATTGTAGCATTTAAATCAGTGATTCTGGATCAGAAATCTTTGTACCATACCTCTTTGAGAAAGTGTGAAGATACTTAGTGTCACATAACTGGGGGACACTGTTGGCATTTTAATGGGTATGGACCAGAGATGATCACATCCTGCAAAGCATGTGAGGCTATCCTTACCTTACAGAAAAAAAATTTGCTACCCCTAAATTCCAAGAGTGGCCATGTTAAGAAACACTGATTTATACCAATAATTATGTTTGTGGTGCACTTTGAATACTAGAATTCTGGCTACACACTCAAAGGAATGCAATTGTACCCCATGTTACTACAATATTTCCTTGGATGACCTTCAACACTGTATTGTTGTTTGAGTAGAAGTGTTTGTTGTCTTGACTTCACCCAGCCAAATTCTCACTTATTCCAGTCAATGTGAGACCTTCCTTGGTGCCAACCTGGTGATAGATACCACGTCTCACAGGTTCCTTGCAGCAAGTTTTGCTCCACTCCTCACAGCACTCAAGGCTGAGGGTTCAGTTTTCCAGACATTGCTAAAATAATTTCTGTTCTCTGTTGTAGCTAAAACTCAATGAACAAAACCTGGCACCACATTTGTGGGGTATTTATAGCATGCATGCCCCAGAAAACCAACAGAGTATCAATGATATACAGATACAGACCATCACTTTTTTTTACAAACTCACAAAGAACTTTGCCATCTCTTTCTTTTTACCATTTCATACCTTCATTTAATATTGTTACCAAAATGAATATAAAAGTTCATAAGAATGATAATTTATCAGGCAAGTATTTTAAACTATGACTTTTTGTGTTTGTCTGCATCCATCTCCCAATGAGGTGTGCTCTCTTACCAATAGTGATACCTATCATTGGTTAGCTATATCTTCTATTTCCTCTTTCACTTAGCACAGCCACAGCTACAATGTCTCACCCTAGGGTTCTAATCAAAATTCTTCAATAACAGATGGTTTAACAGCTGTTGACAGTTGATAAATCCTTTTGTTCTTAACTCAGAACATTTTGTTTATTCTCATTAAGTGAAAAAGGGGGGAAAAATGAAGGAGAAACAAGGGAAAGACACTGTGGGCAAAACTGTTCTTCAGGGAACTTCCTAGCTTAATCTATGAACCACAAAATTAGTGATGTGCTAAATAAACTGGAAATTTACAATTTCAAGTTGGGCTGCTCCTTTACCCAGGGGTATAAGAAAATATATAAATTGTTGATATAAATTGTAGTTTCTGCCAACACTGAGAATGGACCTCCTAAAACAAGGGACAGCAAACTACAGCTGATGGACCAAATCCATCCTGCCACCCATTTTCATATGGCCCACAAACTAAGAATGGTTTTTACACTTTTGAGTGGTTGAAAAGAAATCAAAAGAATATTTCATGACATGTAAAACTTATATGAAATTCAAGGCTCACTGTCTATAAATAGTTCTATTGAAATGCCACCACACCCATTCATCCACATATTGTCACTGGCTGCTTTCACACTCCAATGGCAGATGTTCCGGCTTGCTAATGCTGCCTTTTCATGAAACACCAGAAATGGATCAGCTTTTATAAAGGGGGTTTATTTGGTTACAAAGTTACAGTCTTAAGGCCATAAAGTGTCCAAGGTAATGCATCAACAATTGGTTACCTTCACTTTAGGATGGCCAGTGGTGTCCGGAAAATCTCTATCAGCTGGAAAGTCACATGGCTGGCAACTGCTCCAGAGTTCTGGTTTCAAAATGGCTTTCTCCAAGGAAGTTCCTTTCTAGGCTGCAGTTCCTCAAAAATGTCACTCTTAGTTGCTCTTGAGGCATTTGCCCTCTCTTAGCTTCTCCAGAGCAAAAAGTCTGCTTTCAAGGCCATCTCCAAAATGTTGCTCTGTAAACTGCAGCTCCTCTCTCAGCTCCTGTGCATTCTTCAAAGTATCCCTCTTGGCTGTAGCAAGCTCACTCCTGTCTGAGCTTATATAGGGCCCCAGTGAATTAATCAAGGCCCATGCTGAATGGGTGGGGCCACACCTCCATGGAAACCATACCATCAGAGTGATCACCTACAGTTGTGTGGGTCACATCTCCACGGAAACAATCAAAGAATTACAATCTAATCAATACTAATACATCTGCCCACACAAGATTGTATCAAAGATAATGGCTTTGGGGGGACATAATACATTCAAATGGCACAGCAGAGTTGAATATTTGCAACAGAGACCATAAGGTCTGCAAAGCCTAAAATATATACTATGTGAACCTTTACAGAAAACTTTGCCAACCTTTGTCCTTAAAGGAAGGATCCATCTGAAGAGTATCAGAAGCAGTGTAATCACACAAATGGATGCAAAACATTTTTGAAAGCATTAGCAGTGGTGCAGAAGCCCTGGACCCAGATTCCATTTCTGACTCATGACAAATAACAATTTTCTAAGTTTGTTTTCCTCAACTGTAAAATAGGAATAAGAATACTTAACTCACCTTTTAAAAAATAAACTATGTAGTAGAGGTATAACATGTATAATGTACAAACTACACGTGTCCAGCTCAATGAAGGGTCACAAAGTGAATATACTTTTGCAACCTCCAGTAATATCAAGAAATAGAGTATTACCAGCACTCTGGAAGACCCCCTCAGGCTCCCTTCCAATTACCATACCTATCCTCCCTAAAAGAAACCACCAACCTGACTTCTAACATCATCAATTTGTTTTGCCTACTTCTAAACATTATTTAATCAAACAATATGTATGCTTTTGTGTCTGACTTCTGCTCAGCACTGTATTGGGGAGCTTTATCCATGTCACTGCCTGTATCAGTAATTCATTTTCATTGCTGTATAGGACTTCATTGTATGAAAATGCCATGATTTATCCATTCTACTGTTGATAAGCATTTGATTATTTTCATGTTTTTGAATGTTGCAAATACTGCTATGTGACCACCACCACCATCAAGAAAGAGAACTGTTCCATCATGGCAAGGCCCCCTGGTTCTACCCTCTTATAGCCACTCCTGCTCTACACCCCACACCCATCCCTAACACCTGGCAACCATTACTCTGTTTTCCAGCTCTATAACTTTGTTATTTCAAGAATTCTATATAAATGGATTCATACAATATGTAAACTTTTGTGATTGGCCTTTTTCACTCAGCATAAATACCCTGAGATCCATTGAAGATGTTGTATGTATCAATAGTTCATTTAATACTACTGCTGAATTGAAGGTGAACATGTTTGTAAATGGTTGTTTAAAGGCATGTAACCACAGAGTATCACCACAAACCTAAATAAGTGTTAGCATGATACACTTATAAGGTATGACACTGCTGCAGAGGGTTAACATCAGAGTTGTATGGAAAAACTACCCATTACATATTAATGACTATATTTAATAGAACATCTTACCAACTCTACACTAATGCTAGGGATGAATAACTAGCAGCTGATAAGAGCTCTGGGGTGTATTATCATATAATTGTTTAAAGTTGAGAGTGATGATGATTGTACAACTCTAAAGATGATGTAAGAAACTGACCATTTATCTTGGGATAGAATATGTGTTAAGTCAAGTTAGGAACCCACTACTTAATAAATCAAGCCCTTGACTTGAGACTTGCTCTCATGAAATTTAGGGCTGTAAATAGGAGGCTGAGCCCTCCTATAATTATGCTTAAGAGGCATCTCCAGGCAACCTCTTTGTTGCTCAGATGTGGCCTCTCTTTCTCTAAGCCCAACTCAGCAAATAAATTCATTAACCTCCCCCACAATGAGGGCCATGACTCCTGGGGGAATGAATCTCCCTGGAGATACGGGACATGATTCACAGGAATGAGCCTGGCCCTGGCAGTGAGCGACTGAAAATGCCTACTTGACCAAAAGGAGGAAAAAAGAAAGGTAAAAAGCTAAGGTCACAGTGGCTGAGGCTGGAGGTTTCACTTAAGGCAAGCTCCAGCTAGACATCCCAATTGGCCACAGCATGCCATGCCCTTACCAACAGAAGTCCCCAAATACCTAGGTCCCTACTTGATATTCTATAAAAGATGCACTCACTAAGTTTTATATTTCAGAAACTTAAATCTATTAGAGTGTTCCTATACCAGACAAGTCCTAAAACCCAGAGACAACAGCCACTATAAGATAAACTATCAGATGCAACCCCCTTTTAATATGAACAAGTTAGGGTGCTCATTGCCTAAGCACCCCCTGAAGATAGAGAAAGAGATTAAGTGAGAGAAAGGAGTAGCAACAAACAAGATAAGATTGAACAAAGGTCTATGAATACTGAAACTTTATATAAACATAAACACAAACATAAACATAAACATAAACATAAATATAAATATAAATATAAATATACTTGGAAGCTGGGATATTGGAATGGCTGGAAGGAGAGAAATGACGTGGTGGAACCGTAGCCTATATCATCCCTTGGGATTTGCTCTACAGCTGCTCATTGAATTGTGCTTTGAATGTCTTTACCTTTCTGAATATACTATGTATTGCATAATAAGGAAAGAACTGAAATTGTGGAACTGTAACCCATAACAATTTTTGAAATTACTTATATGACTGCTTGTTGAGCTGTACATTGAAAGATGACACCTTTCTGTATGCATGCTATATTTAACAATAGTAGAAATGGCTGAAGTTGTGGAACTGTGACCCATGACATTCTTTGAGATTTGCTGTCTAACTACTTGTGAAATCATACACTGAAAGTTATTACTGTTATGTATTTATGTTAAAGTTCACAATTTAAAAAATAGAAAAAAATTACTATTGCTGACTAGCATTCCTTTCTATGGATGTACCACAGTTTGTTTAACTGTTCACCTACTGAAGGACCTTTGGGTTGTTTCTAGTTTGGGGCTTGTGCCAGTATGTATATTTCTGTCCCCCAGAAAAAGTCATATTCTTTAATGCATTCTTGTGGGGGCAGACATATTAGTGTGGATTGGGTTAGAACCTATTGGTTTAGTGTCCATGGAGATGTGACCCACCCAACTATAAGTGATAACTCTGATTGGATAATTTCCATGGAGGTGTGACCCCACCCATTCAGCATAGGCCTTGTTTAGTTTACTGGAGTTCTATAAAAGCTCAGACAGAAAGGGCTCATAG
This sequence comes from Choloepus didactylus, assembly GCF_015220235.1. Taxonomy (NCBI): domain Eukaryota; kingdom Metazoa; phylum Chordata; class Mammalia; order Pilosa; family Megalonychidae; genus Choloepus; species Choloepus didactylus. The sequence continues at coordinate 112,619,332 of NC_051309.1, read as the reverse complement.
CTAGCTGGAGCTGAGACAGATATTCTGAAGAAGAGCTTCAGCTTACAGAGGCATTTTGGAGACAGCCTTTGAAAGCAGACTTTTGCTCTGGAGATGATAAGAGAGGACAAATGACTGAAAAGCAACCAAGAGTGACATTTTTGAGGAGCTGTAGCCTATAGAGGAACATCCTGGGAGAAAGCCATTTTGAAATAAGAACTTGGAGCAGATGCTGGCCACGTGCCTTCCCAGCTAACAGGATTTTCAGATGCCATCAGCCATCCTCCAGTGAAGGTACCCGATTGTTGATGCATTACCTTGGACACTTTATGGCCTTAAGACTGTAACTGTGTAACCAAATACACCCCTTTTTATAAAAGCCAATCCATTTCTGGTATTTTGTATTCTGGCAGCATTAGCAAACTAGGACAGGGCTCATTTTAATAAAGCTGCTAGAAACATTCATGTACAGGACCATGTGTGAACATCAGCTTTCATTTCTTTATGATGAATGCCCAAGAGTGCAATTGCTGAGTCACATGGTAAGTGCATATTTATTTTTTTAAGAAACTGCCAATCTATTTTCCAGAGAGGCTACCCCATTTTACATTCCCACCAGCAGTGTATGAGTGATCCAGCTTCTCCCCATCCTCAACAGCATTTACTGATATCACTATTTTATTTTAGTCATTAAAATAGGTGTGTGGTGATATCACGTTGTGGCAGATAATTTCTTAAAATATATTATTCATAATCTCTGATAACTAAAACATTAACAATGATATAATACTCTTTAACTTGAATAACAGAAAATATTTTGTTAGTATTTATTTTGTTTGTCCTTCAAATTAGAAAGCATATGCATACAGAATATTGATCTATTTTTCAAAAGAAAATGTATGCTTTACATACATTTACATACAAACATGCTTTACATTTAATAAGTGCTGAATTCAGTTAACAATTAGTAATTACAGTAATCTTAGTAGAAAGAGTAGATGCAGAAGTACAAGAGTGCTAAAAGTGTATTCCATGATAACAGTGGTTCTGCAGGGTAAGAATAAGTAAGTAATTTTTGTAAAGGTTCTATGTATTCCTGAAAAAACATACACATTCTGTATTTCAGGGGGCAAAGGTATATAGCAAAGCAAACTTGTTAATATTGTTGTTTAACTCTTCTGTAGCCCTACTAATTTTTTTATTTGACTGTGACTTTGTCAGTTTTTCCTTAAAATTCTATCAGTGTTTACTTTCTATCTTTCAAGGCTATATTGTCAGAACATACAAATTCATGATTGTTATATCATTTTACTACTGTTTCTTTTATTATCATAGGGTGCCCTTTTTATCCCTAATACTTTTGCCTTAAATTCTATTATGCTGATGTTCTGCTTTTTTTTTTTTTGGCCATCATTAGTCTGGTATATCTTTTCCATCTCTTTGCTATTAATCTTCCTGTGTCATTTTGTTTTGAACTCATCTTTTATAAAAAGCATTTATCTGGTTTTTCTTTGTATCCAAAGTGATAATCTATTTTAATGAGTGTATTTTACCTATTTACATTTACAGTGATATTTTGTATCTATTAGGATTTATTTGGTATTTTCTGTCTCTTTCATTCTTTTTTCCTCCTCATTCCTGATTTCTGTTGGATTGATAACATTTTCAGAACTCCCCACCACCACATCCCCTACACACATACACACACACATACACACACACACACTTTATTCCTCTTGGTTTACAATTTATAGATTTCCTGGTTGGAAGCCAAAGTTATTAGTTCAGATTGTCAGACATACCAGACCACAGACACCACTTGGGTAACAAACAGAGTTTAATTGAAAGGATATAGAAAGAAAATCAGCAAAAACAGCAGTCATGAAACAAAAACCAATTATATTCTCTATAACAGAAAGAACCTCAAAATTTGAGACCCCAAAATCTTCACCTGTAAGCACATTTTTGTGGATAATAATATCTGAGTAACTGAGAGAAACATCAGAAATTCAGTTAGCATAAACATCCCCCAGCAGACTCAGACTCATGTTTGGCTGGCAGGGAGTGTGCTAAAGACTACTTCACCTGGACTGGGTACACTAACTAACTTAGAATTACAAAATATACGATACGTACCATTATAGAACAGCACAGAGCCCTCAGACATGAACACAGCCCTCATTTATCACACTCTACCTCCACAAAGAAAACCTGGTGCAAAAATATTTCTGAATTCAAGATGTGTAATTAAAATAAGGATCTTTAGAAGTCATTGTAAAAGAATTCCTTAGCCCATCTGTGGACCTAACCTACACATACTTAACTTTAAATTTTTGCAACTAAACCTATAGTTATTGAGTATCTTTAGTCTCCTTCTAAATCAAACAAAAACCTTAACATGCTTTAAGTACTCTTTGAATACACTCCTCTCCCTTATTCCTTAGTGGTATTTGCTAGTTATATTATCTTTTAAAACACACACACACGTTCCTTTTACATACAAGTTAGTTTTACAATCAGTAGTCAATTTATCAATATATTTTGTCACTTCCTGCATTTATCCATTATTTCTTCCATTTCACTTCTTCCCTCTCAAATACATGCTTTGGTAGTTTTCTCAATAAACATCTGTGGGTGTTAAATTCTCTTATTACTTGTATTTCTGTCGATGTCCATAATTTCACCCTTATTCTCGTATAGGTTAACTAGACATAAAATTCTAGATTACAGCTATTTTATCCCAGCACTTTGGGATAATAATTACTATATTATCTTCTGTCATATCTTCTCTGTCATATACTGTTATGTATTGTCACACACTGTTCTAGTTTGCTAATGCTGTGGAATGCAAAACACCTCTCATTGATTCTGTTTCCCTAGAGAACCCTAACTAATACACACACTATTATTGATCAGATGTCAATTTAATTGTTAACTTTCTGAGATAATTTCTCTTTCTTTTCTGGAAGATTTTAGGATTTCTCTCTATTATTGATGTTTTTCAATTTCACAAATTTGTGACTGAATGTGGTGTCACTTTTAATTACCCTCTTTGCTCTTTAGAGTACGCTTTCAATCTGAGGAATCACGTCTGTGCTAGTTTGAATCTGTAATGTACCTGATAAAAAGACTATGTTCTTTTAACCCGCTTTTGTGGGGGCAGACCTATTGTGGGTGGGTTTTTTGATTAGGTTGTATCCAAGGAGATGTGACCCACCCAATTGTGGGTGGGACCTTTTGATTACATTATTTCCATGGAGATGTGACCCCACCCATTCAAGATGGGTCTTAATTAGTTTACTGGCATCCTCTGTGAGAGGATAAAGGGCAGAGACATTTTGAGGAGAGCTCAGAGCTGACACAGACCCAGATACTTGAAAATGAAGCCCAGAGTTTGTCCTTGAGAAACTAAGAGAGGCCCCCCCAGATTCTTAAAGAGAAACAACCTGGGAGAAAAAAGCAAGGGTGCACAGGTGAGAGAGGAAAGCTAAGACAGAAGCCCAGAGACATTTTGGAGAAAGCAATCCAACCTGGGAGTGAAGGACCAGCAGACACCAGCCACATGCCTTCCCAGCAGACAGAGGTATTCCAGATGCCACTGGCCTTTCTTCAGTGAATGTATCCTCTTGTTGATGTGTTAGTTTGGACACTTTTATAGCCTTAGAAATGCAAACTTGTAACCTAATAAACCCCACTGTAAAAGCCAATCCATTTCTGGTATTTTGCATTCCCACAGCTTTAGCAAACAAAAAACATCTTTCTCAAATTTTGAAAACTCAGTCATTATCACTTGGAATACTGGTTCTTTATATCCTCTATTCATTTCTTCTGGAACTAATATTACATACACGTATTTATATTGGAGCCTCTCTATCCTCCATTTCTTTTAATTAATTCTTCATTTTTTATCATTCTGAGCAAATTAGTTAGTATTATCTTTCAATCCACAAATTCCCTTTTTATTTTGAGCTGCCTGGAGTTTTTTCTAGGTGTCAATAACTTGTTTTCCTTTCTTTTTGATTTTTCACCAGCCTATACCCATTTTCACTACACTTCCACCATGTAAGTCACATTTACACCATGTCATGTGTCCTTTTCCCATCTTCTTTATATTTGTATAATTCCATATGGATTGATATAAATATGTACATATAAGGAAGGTGGCACATTTTCATTGTTTGACATTGATGGGATCACATTATATTTACTTTCCTGTATCTTACATTTCTTACTTAGCAAGACTTCACAGAAATGCCTCTAATTATCTGTTATAATGCTGATTCATTTTTTCAAATTATATTTTAATATTTCCTGGACTAGATATATCAAAATTTACTGAGCCAGCTCCCTATTCATGGGAACTTGTTGCATTATTTTTAGTTTCAGGACACTGTAAACACTATTGCAGTAAACTTCCTTGTTTATATAAGACCTTTGGAATTTGAAATTTTGTGTTTTGTTTCTCTGGTTGGGGGTTCCTGTTGGCTATCTCTTTTCTCTGCTCACCTCTCTTTTTCCCAGTTGTTTGGCAGTCCAGAAACATATCTTATATTGGTTGTTCAAAGCTCCTGCCCCCCAATAATAATGAGAATATTGTAAATCAAGGTTATGCTCCAGAGGAATCTTTGGTTAAGACCTGGTCAAAACACTGTCCAGGAACCACTATAGCCTCAAGTGGAATGTAAGCCATAGTCCCAGGCAGCAATAAACTTTATCAGTCTCCTCTGATACATAGCAAAGTCCTATTGCAGTCCCTGGACTCAAAACTAAGCCTGGCTCTTATTCTCAACTTGCAGGGAGCTCATTTTTTGCTCCCTTACCTCACAGGAGATGAACTCGCAACAGATTCATGGCTTTAGACTTTTCACCATTTTATATGGAAATTCTCTGGTTCAGGAAATTCTTACTTTATTTTTAATTTTATTCTCTTATATTTTATCTATCATTGATATGTTTTTGGACTTGAGTGGGGAGAGTAAGGAAATGCCCAAAAGCAGTAATTTATAATCCCACTACTCCTTCCACTTTATATTTATTAAATTATAGTCCTATAGAATTAAGAAAATCTCTTCACTACTATATAAGACAAAATCTAACTTTATTAATTGCTACATACAGAAATAAAATAGAATGTAACACTTCAAAAACAAGAACACTGTGCTCAGAGACATAAAATTAAAAATGTGTCATTATCCTGTCCCCATCTTTCCCAGCTAAAGATATTTTCATTTTATTTTGCTATTGCTTCTGTTACCAAACAGTACAAATGATATCAAGGCATTTGACTGTGCAAGTGGATACTGTTGCCATGTTTCTCACAGCAAAGAGACAGGGTTCAGCGAAACATCCACATGTCATGGGATCCCACACCCACTTGAATTTTGGTTTATCACTTTGTTGTCAGGGAATATTAGCCCACCACATTGGCTTTTGGAAGCATAATGGAGAGAACTGATTTACAAAAAGTATTTACTTTTTATTTTTGGCCCTGTTTTAGACATCTTTCACCTGAAGTTCCCTTGATGCAAGTTAATATCCTGATGTTTGTTCATGACTGACTCTCACTCTTTTCTGGTCCTCTCACTCCAGGAGGTTTTTTGGGGGAAGACTCTCTCATGTAGGACCAATCCAGCTCCCTTCCAGTGGATCTACATCTAGCCTTTAAAAAGTACCACAAGAATCAGTGTCCAGGTTCTGGCTTGATAATCTTATAATTTTTTTCTTTTTGAAAGTTAAGTTTTATTTTTATTAAAATACTTTCTGCACATAATTTACAAATCAAATAATGCTAAAAAGCTTAAAACAAAAACAGCAGTCCCTACCTTACCCTCCCTAATCCTTATCTACCTAGTCCCACTCCTCGGAGGCAGCTGCATTCAAATCTCTTAATTAGGTATTGTGGGCATTTAATTCCATGTTTCTAAATAATAGATCCATACATTCCTACAAGACTGAGTTATTCTTCAATGCCTTGAAATGCTGATTTACTGACAGTATTGTACTGATGTTAGTCAGGCTCACAGAGTTATCACTGGGTTTAGATTTTTTGTTTTTTCAGCCTGCTGAAGCAAATGTTAGCAGTAAAGCTAAAGGGATTAGTAATTTTTAAGGGTTCCTTGGGATCTGCTTCTGCTTTCAGTTAACTCTCCAGGAATTTCTCACAAGATGATAGATTATTTCAGGAACAGGAAAATCAAATTATGAGCCTGTTTAAAAGTGCAAAATTAAACAATCAACAGTATAATCCCACAGAGAGCTCAATGTTTTGTTGCCACAAACACTATGTTAGATTCTCAAGCAAGCCTATGGCATTATTATTCTGCATACCAAGAAAACTCCTGCTGTTCTCACAAATATACTTGCCAAAATATTCAGAAAATAACTTTCAAAGACAAAACAAAGTAGTTCTTATAAATCTGTGCTTAAAATAGAGAACCCTAAGTAGCAATGAAGTTCAACCAGGTCATTTTTCAGATCTTTCTTACACTTCAACAAATCTAAGAAATGGCTTATCACAAAATTCAGTGTATCCTATCATAGTCATCACAGGCTGTATAGGCAAAAGAACAAAATACACAGAAATCATAATCAAAACTATCATTCTTACCCACTGGAAAATGCAAGGTACATGTTCTGCTTGTCAATTTGTTCTGCTAATTAGATGTGCAATTCTCTTCCTGGACCCTGCAAAAAATAATGAGTTTCTCAGTACTACTGGCATACACACATTTCAGAGACTGCACATAACGCACAGTCATAGGCCTCCAAAAATTATTTATGACAGTGGGAAAAGATGGTGGCATAGAGAGGTGTGGAATTTAGTTAGCCCTCTAGAGCAACTAGTAAATAGCCAGGAACTACTAGTAAATATTCTGGAACAGCTGTTGGGGGACAACTGTGACTGCTCACACATTATACACCCACCTGGAATGGAAGGAATGGCTGAGATCACAGCATAAAATGTATAAGTAAAAACTGTGGAACCAGCACCCCTTTCCCACAGGCACAGCAAGTGGAGTGGCAAAACTTCATTGTGGGAGAAAGAAGCAGTTCCTGCCAGGAGTGAGGGAGTGTAGCTTGGCCAAGCTCCAACTGAAGTTTTAATTAATAGCTGTGGACTGCTGAGCCCAATCTGGTCTGGGAAAATCTGATTGGGGTAATCAAGGAAACCATATGCCTAGACAACAGAAAACTACAAATCACACTAGGAAAAAAAAATATGGCCTAGTCAAAGGAACAAACTTATACTACCACTGAGATACAGGAATTGAAACAACTAATTAAAGATCTTCAAATAAGTTAAATCAATTCAAAAACCAATTCAATGAATTGAGGGAAGATATGGCAAAAGAGATGAAGGATATAAAGAAAACATTAGGTGAAAATAAGAAATAACTCAAAAGTTTGAAAAATCAGTTGACAGAACCTCTGGAAATGAAAGGCACAAAACAAGAGATGAAAAACACAGTAGAGACATACAACAGAAGATTTTAAGAGGCAGAAGAAAACATTCATGAACTGGAGAACAGGACACCTGAAATCCTACCCATAAAAGGACAAACAGGAAAAAAAATGGAAAAAGATAAGCAACATCTCAGGGAATTGAATGACAACATGAAGCACAGAATGTAAGTGTCATGGGTGTCCAAGAAGAAGAAAAGAAGGTAAAGGGGGAAGAAGCAATAATAGAGGAAATAGTCACTGAAAATTTCCCATCTTTTATGAAAGACATAAAATTACAGATCCAAGAAGCTCAGCATACCCCAAACAGATCCGAATAGACCTATGCCAAGACATTTAATAATCAGATTACCAAACATCAAAGACAAAGGCAGAATCCTGAAAGCAGCAAGAGAAAAGTGATCCATCACAAACAAAGGAAGCCTGATAAGACTATATGTGGATTTCTCAGTAGAAACCATGGAGGCAAGAAGGAAGTGGTGTAATATGTTTAATTACTGAAAGAGAAAAACTGCCAGCCAGGAATTTTATATCTGGCACAACAGTCCTCCAAATATGAGGGAGAGTTTAAAATATTCTCTGACAAACAGACAATGAGAGAGTTTGTGAACAAGATACCTACCTGCTCTACAGGAAATACTAAAGGGAGCACTATAGACAGATAGGAAAAGACAGAAGTGAGAAGTTTAGAGCACAATATTGGGTGATGGTAGCACAATAATGTAAGTACACTGAACAAAGATGACTGTGAGTATGGTTGAAAAAGGAAGGTTAGGGGCAGTGGGACACCAGAAGGAAAGAGGGAAGATAAAGACTGGGACTGTATAACTTAGTGAAACCTAGAGCAGTCAATGATTGTGATAAGGTGTACAAATACATTTTTACATGAGGGAGAACAAATGAATGTCAGCCTTGCAAGGTGTTAAAAATGGGGTCATATTGGGGAAAAAACACAATCAATGCAAACTAGAGTCTTCAGTTAACAGAAACATTGTATTATACTTCCTTTAATGTAACAAAGACAATATACCAAAGCTAAATGCCCATAAGAGGGGGATATAAGGGAGAGGTATGGGATTCTTGGCATTGGTGATGTTGTCTGACTTTTCAATTGTACTTTATTTTAATTTTATCTTTTTTTGTTGCTTTTTTGCTATCATTTTTTTCTTTTTCCTTTTCTTTTAGCTTTCTACTTTTTTGACTCTTCCTCTTTCTTTGTGGAAGAAATGGAAATGTCTTTATATAGACAGTGGTGAGGGTGGTGGATGCATAAATACATGATTATACAGGGAACCATTGATTGTTTACTTAGGATGGAATGTATGGTGTGTGAATAAAACCATCTTAAAAAAAACAGGTTGATGGATGAACCTTGAAGACATTGGTTGAGTGAAATAAGTCAGACACAAAAGGACAAATATTGTATGACCTCACTGATATGAACTAATTATAATATGTAAATTCATAGATATGAAATAGGTTACCAGGATATAAAAAAAGGCTAAAGAATGGGGAGTGATTGCTTAGTATGTGCTGACTGTTTAACTAGGTTGAACTTAAGCATTTGGAAATGGGCAGAGGTGATGGTAGCATGTTATTGTTAGAATAACTAACAGTGCTGAATGATGTGTGAAGGTGGTGGAAAGGGGAAGCTTAGAGTCACATATGTCACCAGAAGGAAAGTTGGAGGTTAAAAGATGGGAATGTAAAAAACAGTGAATCTTGTGGTGGACAATGTCCATGATTAACTGTACAAATATTAGAAATTTCTTTCATGAACCAGAACAAATGTATAACACTATTAATAAAAGTAAACAATAGAGGGACATATAGGGGGAAAGGTACCTATTGCAAACTACGTACTACAGTTAGTAATATTTTAATATTCTTTCATCAACAACAAATGTACTATAACAATACTATGAGTCAATAATGCAGGGGGTTTAGTGATATGGGAGGATTTTAGTTTTCTTTTTTCTTTTTATTTCTTTTCTGGAGTAATTAAAATGTTCTAAAATTGAAAAATAATTGTGGTGATGAATGCACAACTATGTAATGGTACTACGAACAATTGATTGTACACTTTGGATGATTGTATGGTATGTGAATAATGTCAATAAAATTGAACTTAAAAAAATTATGTATCAATGCCTAGTCTAGTCGTAGTACAAAAATTAACATTTTCAAGAAGTGTTCTGGTTTGCTAATGATGCCGTTTTGCAGAACAGCAGAAATAGATTGACTTTTATAAAGGGAGTTTATTGGTTACACAGTTACAGTCTTAAGGCCATAAAGTGTCCAAGGTAAGGCATCAACAATAGGGTATCTTCACTGGAAAAAGACCATTGGCATCCAGAAAACCTCTGTTAGCTGGGAAGGCACATGGCTGGCATCTGCTTGCTCCCAGGTTGCATTTCAAAATAGCATGCTCCAAAATATCAGCATCAGCTTTCAACAGCCATCTTCAAAATGTCTCTCTTAGCTGCAACAGCGCTGAGCTTCTTCTATCTGAGCTTTCATAAGGCTCTGGTAAACTAATCAAGACACATGGGTGGGACCACACCTCCATGGAAATGATCTAATCAAAGGTATTACCCACAGTTGGGTGGATCACATCTCCATGGAAATAACCTAATCCAAAGATTCCAACATATTCAGCACTAATACATCTTTCCCCAAAAATGGCATTGAAGAACATGGCATTTTGGGGGCATAATACATCCAAACCAGCACAGGAAGGCAGTTACTTCATGGTTATTTTCAGCTACTTCTCTCAGTACAGGAATAATTTCTTTGTGGAACAATCAACATACATTTTACAAGTATTAAAGTATCTGTATTTCATTTTTTATAATATTATGAAAAGAGGTTGGAGGCCTGATAACTGTAATCAACTTATACTTAAAAAGGATATACATCAAACATTTCAATAATTTAACAAATTAGGATATAAGGAAAATGAGCCAGAGCACTACCCTCAAAGAGTGTACTGTCCAGTAGGAGACATACACAAAGCTCAGTCATTAGCACTACTTATGGTGCTTCAAAGACACAGAGCACAGAAGAACCAGTCTTCTTGGAAAAAGATGTTTCATCTAATTCTGGAAGAAAATTTAGGAATTAGTCATGGAAAAAGGAGGAATCAAATATATCAGTGGTATTAGCACAAGAAGGAAAGGGTTAAAAAATACTTAGGAGAAAAACCCCAGAGAATTTGTTGATTGATTGGTTTTGCCTCTGAGCAACTCTGAGTTAAAAGTAATTTCCGAGAGAACCTAGAAGATGGTGGCTAGATGAGACAGGGCTAAGGAACACCTCCATGGAAAACACTAGATAAGGACCAGAGAGTGACCCAGAATACCGGTTGCAGCGACGTGCCAGCTGGATGAGATCTGCTAGTTCCCAGGGGCTGTATACTTGGTGAAACTGAGAGTCTGCATTCTGAAACGAGTGAGTAAGCTGGCTGAAAGTCCCGCAGCCACGTGGCGATCCGGGGAAACCAGGGTTTGGCATCTGGAGATCAACGGGCTCTTTTAATAAAAAAAAAAAAAAGAAAAAGAAAAAAGGGGAAAAGCCAGGAGCGGCTGCAGGTGCGATCGTGGGAAACACACAGTAAAACACAGCAAGAGGGGGCTGGGCTGGCCTCTTGCTGTCTGGCCTGGAAGATAGCCCGCTTCAGGTATCCCTGGGGCTGGGGGAACGGAGCAGAGAGCCAGAAGCTGAAAGAATCCCCGCGGCTAGCAGCTCGCTCCCGGGAGGGCGGGATAAACTCCGCCAGTTGTCTCAGAGCTGGGAAGGAGGAACTGTGCAAGGAGGGGGGTGTAGAGACGCCCCATTCGTCCATTTTTGCATAAGGCTGAAAGTGAGCCGGCTCGGCCCGGTGGCCCAGGGCTTCCCTTGAGGGACGGCGCATGCTGATGACGTAGCACAGCATTACCCCACCAGAGGTCCTGGAGGATCACAGCTGGGTGGGGGGACCTGCTCGGAGATCTCAGAGACACTATGCCAAGTCCACTGGTTTGTGGGTCATCGAGAGAGAGCGGCTGGGGCTGAAATGAAATGAAGGCTTGGACTCTTGTGGCGGCCTTGAATCTCTGGGAACTGGGAGGATTTGAATATTGAAGCTGTCCCTCCTCCCTGACCATGCGTACAAGTGCCCCGCATTCAGGGCAGACAGCTCCAGCAACACACCCAGGCTGAGTTCTCTGGCTGACCCCACAAGAATCGTTTCCCCATATAACGCAGGGACAAGGTGGAGAACTGACTTGAGAGGTATAGGTGACTCACAGACTCCATCTGCTGGTTAGAGAAAGTGTATGTCACCAAACAGTGTTTCTGAAAAATTAGATAGTTTTTTTTTCTTTTTTTACAAATTAAAAGAACCCTGTTGAGCAGAGCAAATGCCAAGAGGCCAAAAACAACAGAAAATCTCAATGCATATGATAAAACCAGACGATATGGAGAATCCAACTCCAAACACACAAATCAAGTCATCAGAAGAAACGAAATTCCTCACAGAATTAATCAAAGAAACACAATCGAGGAACGAAAGCAGGGCAAAGGATTTAAAGGACATCAAGAAGACCATGGCCCAGGATATAAGTGACATAAAGAAGACCCTAGAAGAGCATAAAGAAGACATTGCAAGGCTAAATAAAAAAATAGAAGATGTTATGGAAATAAAAGAAACTGTTGGCAAAATTAAAAAGACTCTGGATATTCACAATACAAGACTAGAGGAAGCTGAACAACATCTCAGTGTCCTAGAAGTCCACAGAACAGAAAATGAAAGAACAAAAGAAAGAATGGAGAAAAAAATAAAAAAAAATAAAAACAGATCTCAGGGAAATGATAGATAAAATAAAACGTCCAAACTTAAGACTCACTGGTGTCCCAGAAGGGGAAGAGAAGGGTAAAGGTCTAGAAAGAGTATTCAAAGAAATTGTTGGGGAAAACTTCCCAAACCTTCTACACAATATAAATACACAAAGCATAAATGCCCAGTGAACTCCAAATAGAATAAATCCAAATAAACCCACTCCAAGATATATTCTGATCAGACTCTCAAATACTGAAGAGAAGGTGCAAGTTCTGAAAACAGCAAGAGAAAAGCAATTCACCACATAAACAACATAAGACTAAGTTGTGACTACTCAGTGGCCACTATGGAGGCGAGGAGGCAGTGGCATGACATATTTAAAATACTGAGAGAGAAAAATTTCTAACCAAGAATTCTTTATCCAGCAAAACTCTCCTTCAAATTCGAGGGAGAGCTTAAATTTTTCACAGACAAACAAATGCTGAGAGACTTTGCCAATAAAAGACCTGCCCTACTTCAGATTCTAAAGGGAACCCTACCAACAGAGAAACAACAGAAAGAAGAAAGAGATATAGAGAATTTTAACAGAAATATATAGTACCTTACATCCCAAAGTACCAGGACACTCATTTTTCTCTAGTGATCACAGATCTTTCTCCAGAAGGGACCATAAGCTGGGACATAAAACAAGCCTCAAGAAATTAAAAAAAAAAAAAAATTTGAATGTACTCAAAGCACATTCTCCAACCACAATGGAATACAAATAGAAGTCAATAATTTTTGAACTGTAACTCCACTATTTACTTCCTACATGATATAAATTACACAAACCCTAATGATAAATCAGTGGTTTTGAACTCAATGTAAAATACGTAATTTTATACAACTATATAAAGGTAGGGGAACGGAGGAGTATAGGAACATAGTTTATGTGTCCTATTGAAGTGGAGGTGGTATCAAAGAAAAACAAGATTGTTATGGATATAAGAGGTTAATTTTAACCCCCACAGCAAACACAAAGAAACTATCAGAGAATGTAACCATAGAGATGAATTGTAGAGCTCAGGTTAAGAGAAATGGGGGACGGTGCAATGCGGAGTTAAGAAATGAAGGTGGAGTTGCTGTTTGAAGTGAAGGGAAATTTCTAGTAATGGATGGTGGGAAAGAGCATTACAACATTCTAAAGGTGATTAATCCCACTAATGGAAGGCTAGGGAAGGGGTGGAATGGGAAGATTTAGGCTGTATATATGTTCCCACAACTAAAAAAAAAAAAAAAAAAAAAGACAGTCTAAATAGATGATTGAATGCCAAGGATGAACTTGGATGGAATTAGAGGATAGAGGACAGGTGGCTCAAAGGGACACAGTTGAGACACAAGGTAAAGGAAATATAGAATGTAAGCTTTGTATCATTGTTGAACCTGTTGTACTTCTTAGCTGCGCTTAATGGGATTGCATAAAGGAATGTTCTTGTTCATGGGAAGTGTATACGTGAATTATAGTGTATGTTCAAGGATGTGTGCAGCTGGCTCTCATATGTTCAGAAGACAGAGCAATAGATGATGGATGATAGGGAGGGAGGGAAAGAAATAGCGATGTGACAGCATGTTAAAGTTGGTGGATTGAGCTATCGGGGGAGGGGGGTCAGGGTATGATGGAATTCTTTGTATGGGGTTAGTATTGTTTTTGCAACTGTTCCTATAACTTTGAATTTATTTCAAAATAAAAAAAATCAAAAAAAAAAGTAATTTCCAATTATCTCTCTTAGGTGACTGGGTTGTTGATGAATCTATTAAAAATTACAAAATAAGAGAAAGAAATGAAAATATAAAAAAATAATGAAAAATAGGAGTCTAGCTTTAGAAAGTTTGAGAGATCTATGGCATATGCATGCAACTGATGCCCAGTAAAAAGACATGCAAGTCTAAAGCTTAGGTAAGGTTTCAGATTAGAGATATAGATTTGGGAGTCATCAGCCAACAAGTAGTAGCTAAAACAATGAGAGTGGACAGATAATAATTTTTTTTAAAAATCAGAAGACTTTAAATTAAGCCATGAGGAATCACAGTGTCTAAGATTTAAGCAAAGAAAGAGAAGCTTTCCAAGGATACCAAAGAGAGGTAGCCTGAAAGAAGGGAGCCAGCAGAGGGATGGATGCTAAAATCTAAGGAAGCAGAGCTGCACTGTCCAATCCAGTAGCCACTAGTCACATATGGCTATTAAGGATTTAAAATGTGTCTAATGCATCTGTGTAACTAAATTTTTTAATTTAATTTTAAATATAGGAGAAAATATTTGTGATGTTGTGTTAGGGCAAGAATTCCTTGATATGACACCAAAGAAAATATTGATACATTGAGTTTCATATAAATTACAATCATTTGTTGTGTGAGAGACACTGTTAAGAGAATGAAAATACAAACTTTAAACATGCAAAATATATATGCAAATCACAGATCTGATAAAGGAAGTTTATCTACAATATATACAGAATTCTTAAAACTCAACAATAAGAAAACAACAAACCAAATAAAAAAAAGTGAGCACAAGATTTGAGCAGATGTTTACTAACAAGAGATATGACTGGCAAATAAGCACATGAAAATATGTTGACCATCATTCATTATTAAGGAAATACCACTACACACCTATAAGGATGGCTAATTATTTTTAAAAATCCTGATAATGCCTAGTGCTTGTGAGGATGAGGGGCAATTGGAACTCTCAGTCATTACTGGTTTGGATGCAAAATGTCACAGT
The DNA here is from genome assembly GCF_015220235.1 of Choloepus didactylus. NCBI lineage: Eukaryota > Metazoa > Chordata > Mammalia > Pilosa > Megalonychidae > Choloepus > Choloepus didactylus. The sequence goes on along the minus strand of NC_051309.1, from coordinate 112,604,312 downwards.
CACTTCAGAAAAACAGTTTGGCATTTTCTTATAAAATTAAACATGCTTTTCCATATGACCCAGTAATCCTACTCTTAGGTATTCCACCCAAGAAAATAAAAACAAATATTCACAAAAAATCCTGTATGTAATTTGTAGGTGTTTTATTCAAAATTGCTAAAACTGAAAATCCAAATGCCCATCAACTGATCCATGAATAAACAAACTGAAACAAAAATCAAAACAGATCTAGGGATATGATAGATAAAATAAAACATCCAAATATAAGACTCATTGGTGTCCCAGAAGGGGAAGAGAAAGGTAAAGGTCTAGAAAGAGTATTCAAAGAAATTGTCAGGCAAAACTTCCCAAACCTTCTACACAACATAAATACACAAAGCATAAATGCCCAGTGAACTCCAAGTAGAATAAATCCAAATAAACATACTCCAAGATGTATTCTTATCAGACTGTCAAATACTGAAGACAAGGAGCAAGTTCTGAAAGCAGCAGGAGAAAAGTAATTCACTACATACAAAGGAAACAATATAAGACTAAGTAGTGACTATTCAATAGCCACCATGGAGGCAAGAAGGCAGTGGTATGACATTTTTAAAATTCTGAGAGAGAAAAATTTCCAACCAAGAATACTTTATCCAGCAAAACTCTCCTTCAAATTTGAGGGAGAGCTTAAATTTTTCACAGATAAACAAATACTGAGAGATTTTGCTAATAAAAGACCTGCCCTACTTGAAATACTAAAGGGAGCCCTATGACAGAGAAACAAAGAAAGAAGAGAGAGAGAGAAAGGTTCAGTACTAAAGAGATTCAATATTGGTTCATTAAAGGACAATAAGAGAGGGAAAAAATATATCTGACAAACATAAACCAAAGGATAGGATGGCTGATTCAAGAAATACCTTCACAGAAATAATGTGAATGTAAATGGATTAAACTCCCCAATTAAAAGATATAGATTGGCAGAATGAGTCAAAAAATATGAACCATCAATATGCTGCATTCAAAAGACTCATCTTAGACACAGGGACACAAAGAAATTGAAAGTGAAAAGATGGAAAAAATATTTCATGCAAGCTACAGTCAAAAGAAAGCAGGATTAGCAATATTAATATCAGATAAAATAGACTTTAAATGCAAGGATGTTATGAGAGACAAAGAAGGCCACTACATACTAATAAAAGGGACAATTCAACAAGGAGAAATAACAATCATAAATGTTTATGCACTCAATCATGGTGCCACAAAATACATGAGAGAAACACTGGCAAAACTAAAGGAAGCAATGGATGGTTCCACAATAACTGTGGGAGACTTCAACTCATCACTCTCTCCTATAGATAGATCAACCAGACAGAAGACCAACAGGGAAACTGAAAACCTAAACAATCTGATAAATGAATTGGATTTAACAGACATATATAGAACATTACATCCCAAATCACCAGGATACACATTGTTCTCTAGTGATCATGGAACTTTCTCCAGAGTAGACCATATGCTGGGACATAAAACAAGCCTCAATAAATTAAAAAAAAAAAATTGAAATTATTCAAAGCACATTCTCTGACCACAATGAAATATAATTAGAAGTCAATAACCATCAGAGACTTAGAAAATTCACAAACACCTGGAGATTAAACAACACACTCCTAAAATAAATGGTTTATAATGTAGAATGCAGGGGAACTAGCAACAGAGAGCAACTAATGAAGAGGGAAAGATAACCCAACAAGAACAGATAAGTTATCATGGGTAAATTTAACATTCTGGGAATGCTCAGAAATGACTATGGTTTGTTAATTTCTGATGGGTATGGTAGGAACAAGTTCACAGAAATGTTGCTGTATTAGGTTATTTTCTTGGAGTAGAGTAGGAACATGATGGAAGTAAAGTAATTATTTTAGATTAGTTGTCTTTTTCTTACTCCCTTGTTATGGTTTGTTTGAAATGCTTTTTATTGTGTATCTTTTTAAAAAAAAAAATTTTGACATAGTTAATTTAAAAAAAGGAGTTAATTAAAAAAAAATGAAAAAAAATATGCAGAGCCCCCTTGAGGAGCTGGTGGAGAATGCAGGGGTGTTGGGCCTCCCTACCTTAATGGTTGCTGAAGTGCTCACGGCCATAGGGGACTGGTGGTTTGATGGGCTGAGCCCTCTACCATGGGACTTGCTCTTGGGAAGACTGTTGCTGCAAAGGAGAAGCTAGGCCTGCCTATAATTTTGTCTAAGGGCCTCCTCCTGAATGCCTCTTTGTTGCTCAGATATGGCCCTCTCTCCCTAGCTAAGCCAACTCGGCAGGTGAAATCACTGCTCTCCCCCCTATGTGGGATCTGACACCCAAGGGAGTCAATCACCCTGGCAACATGGAATATGACTCCCAGGGAGGAATCTAGACCCAGCATTGTGGGATAGAGAACATCTTCTTGACCAAAAGGTGGATGTGAAAGGAAATGAGATAAGCTTCAGTGGCAGAGAGATTCCAAAAGGAGCTGAGAGGTCACTCTGGTGGGCACTCATGTACAATATAGTTAACCCTTTTTAGGCTCTAATGAATTGGAATAGTAAATACCTTGGCAGTAAATACCTGAAACTATCAAACTACAACCCAGAACCTATGAATCTTGTAGGTGATTGTATAAAAATGTAGTATATGAGGGGTGACAATGTGATTGGGAAAGCCATATTGACCACACTCCCCTTTGCCCAGTTTATGGATGGATGAGTAGAAAAATGAGGGGGAGAGAGAAAAAAAAGGAAGGCACACAGTATTCTCTTTTACTTTGGTTGTTCTTTTTTACTTTGGTTTTTATTCTTATTGTTTTTGTGTGTGTGGTAAGGAAAATAACAAAAATTAATTTAGGTGATGAATGCACAACTATATAATGGTACCATAAACAGTTGAATGTATGCTTTGTTTTGTGTGACTGCATGATATGTGAATATATCTCAATAAAAATGAATTTAAAAAAAAAGAAGAAATGCACAAATAAACATAGGTGCAGCAATAAAAAAAAAGAATTATGCTTTGGAAATTGAGCATTATATCTCTCAGACAAAAATGATTCCTGTTGAAGGTGATGGCGTAATATAAACATATGTTGCAATTAATTTTATATGAAATGAATAAAATAAGACAGGAAAGGTGAGTAATTTGAATTGATGTGTATTTCTAATTTCAGGAGTTCCTCTGACTTCTAAATTTTGCACCAGATTCAAGATCTAGAAAACAGTATCCAAAGCTTCTCTCTTCTCAGCTAGGCTATGCTTTTGAATTTAAAAGAAAAAAGGATTGCAGTGCCCTCTGCAGCTTCAGCAGAAATAATGCAAATTTGGGGAAAAAATGATAATTTAAACATCAACATCAAAACGTGTGCAATCAATATGCCTCAGAAAGTCATTTTACCTTCTTGAAGTGATTGAAAATATTTACATTAAGGCCACATTTTAAACAAACTGTACTACACCATTATAGCTGGTGTCTTTATATAAAAAGATATGCACTATAGATAAAGATACATACATACAATATAGATTATTTTGAAATGGCACATGAACTTGCCCATGGAGGAGGGCAAACTGGAGCTCTGGGGGTCAATTATGGGAAGATTTATTTCTCACTGTAAAACTTCTGATACTATTTGAATTTTTTATCATTTTGTGTATTAATTTTTCAGGAAAGAGAAAGTTAATTAAAATTTAATTACCTTTTAGAGAAATGATATGCACACAAAATGTTAAGCCTCTCTTTCCAGAAGCCCTATAACTTCAGACATGTCATTTAATCTCTGTGCTTTTCCTGGCCACTCAATTTAAACTAAAATACACACTCCTTAACTTTTTATTACTTTATTAAGTAGAGCCCTGTATCTTCACAGTTTAGCTGCAAAAAAAGAGAGAGAAATCTATACTAGCTCACCACTGCTTAACCAAAGCATATCTTGAATTAGTAGACTCTTTTTTATTTACTGTTTTCATCTATTAACTAAATCCTTTAAATTGAAAGAAACTGGTTAATATTCACATGGTTAAAATATTAATAAATATAAAATAGTATGCAATGAAAGGCAGCTCTTCTCAGTCCTTCTTCTCTAAAGGAAACTACATATATTCTGTTTATCTTTGCAGGAATTACGGCAATGAGAATTTATTGAATAAATGAATAAATGAACAAGTAATTTTATGAGGACTTACTATATATCAAGCATCTTTCTAGGTGCAAGGGGAAGTAGTGAACAAAAACTGACCTATTAGAGCTAACATTCTAGTGGGAAGAGAAGGCTAATGTATCTGTACATAAATTAATACAAACATAATATGCCTGGAATTTATAAATAATATGGGGGGGGACAGAACAAAGAAGTAGAAGTGACAGGCCTAGAAGCACTATTTTATAAAGAGCCAGCCCTGAGAAGATGGTATTTGAGCAACTACTCAAATTAAATTGGAGGGAAACATAAGGATATCTGCATTAAGAGTCTACACATCAGAAAGAATAGCTAGTGCTTAGGCCTTGAGAGACTGGCATTCAAAAAACTACCAACAGGCAATGTGGCTGGAGTGGAAAGAGCACAGGGGAGAGTCATAGTTGATGAGCCCAGAGGGAAAACAGGAGCAAGATCAGGTAAGGCTTAAGTGACAAGTGAAAAACTTTGGACTTTATTCTGAGAGAAATGGCAAGTGTCAGGGGTTTTGAGGGACAAGCAGCATGATTTAATATACAATTTAAAAGGATCACTCAAGTGAGTAGGGAGCTCCAGGACTCACCCCTCCCCGAAAACAGCTAGTGGTAAGGCAGGAACTATCTGAAACAACTGTTCTGGGGTTCCAGAAGCCAAGGGAAGGGAGGGAGGAAGGAGCTGAGAAGCTGCAGTAATGAACGGTAAGTAGCTTGCGGTGCAGCATCTGCAAGTGCCCACCTGCTACTCTCGAGGCAAGTTACCATGTGGCCTGCAGACTGAAAAGTATGTGGAAGTCTTCTTCCCCAAGAACAGAGTGGGCCATGGTGAAGCACTGATCACAGATTTTGATCAGTGAATTTAGATCACCAAGTCCTGGCTCTGAGCTGCTATTTAGTCCACCCCAGACCATTACACCAATTGTCATTGTTTAAATCCCACCTCCTTTAGGAGCAGAGGTGGTGGAAGTTTAAAAACTCAGGGCCTACTTAGGGCTACAGGGAATAGTTTGCTGAAGGCGCCTTCTGCTGGACAGGCCAGGAATGCACACCTTTAGGAAGTCATCAAAAAGGTTTTTTGGCATCTTTCCTGATTCTTTCTCCAGGGCTCTGGGGTCCCTGGCTCTGAATTGGCTAGGAAATACTGACTTGGGAAAGTCCTCTCTGGTACAACAGTCTTCCCAGAATATGCCATCCAGGAAAAGCATCTAGAAGCAACAAAAAGACTATTAAAAAAACTATAGTGGAAAAAGAAAAAGAAACAGAACAGATTCCCAGAGAATGAACAGAGGAAAGTAAGCTTTCTCCTGGGAGTGAGACAATTGCATAAATAGTAGAATGTTAAAAATTGTACCACATATCCAAACCAAGAACCAGATGAGAAAGAGCTGAAAGAATCTGATTAATTACACAAGGCAATTCTAAAGGTATAGAACACATTGAACCAAGTATCAAAGAAGAGCCTTAACTCAAAGCCAATCAACAATAAAACCACAGGCAAGAGGAAGAAATGGATATTCAGAGTTAACTCATTAAGATAATCAGATGCCTAGACAGCAGCAAAAAATTACAAGCCATACTAAGAAACAAGAAGATTGGCCCAGTCAAGGAACAAATTAAAACTTCTGAGGAAATATAGAATTTGGAAAAACTAGTCAAAGATGCTGAAACAAATCTAAATCAATTCAAGGAGATAAAAGTAAACATGGCTAAAGAGATAAAAAGATATTAAGAAAACACTGGATAAGCATAAAGAATTTGAAAGTATTTAAAAACACGAAAGAATTTATGGGTATGAAAGACACAACAGAATAGATTGACAATACACTAGAAGCATATAAGCAGATTTGAACAGGAGAAGAAAGAATCAGTGAACTAGAAGACAGAATAATCTAAATCTTACAGACGGAAGAACAGATAGATGAAAGAATGGAAAATATTGAGCAGGGTGTCAGGGATTATAACAATACCACAAAGCATGCAAACATATGTGTCATGGGTGTCCCAGAAGGACAAGAGAAATAAAAAGAGGCAGAAAGAATATTTGAAGAAATAATGGCAGAAATTTCACAACCCTTACAAAAGACATAAATGTACATGGCCAAGAAGTGCAATGTATTCCAAACAGAAAAGTCCTAACAGATCTACTCCAAGACACATACTAATCAAAATATCAAATGCCATGAGACAAGAAGCAGTGGTATGATATACTTAAGGTTGTGAAAGAGAAAATCTGTCAGTCAATAATTATTTATCCAGCAAAACTGTCCTTCAAAAATGAGGGAGAATGTAACATATTCACACACACACAGAGACACAACAGAAACTGAGAGTTCATCAACAAGAGACCTGCCCAACAAGAAATACTAAAGGGAGTTCTACAGACTGAAAGGACAAGACAGGAGAGAGAGGCTTGGAGGAGAGTGTAGAAATGAAGATTGTCAGTAAGGGTAAATAAAAGGGTAAAAGAGTCAAAAATAAGATACGACATAGAAAAACAAAGGATAAAATCATTGAAGTAAGTATTGCCTTTACATTAACATTGTTCAAATGGTTAAACTTTCTAATCAAAAGACAGGTTGGCAGAATGGATAAAGTATTATCTAACTATGAGGTACAGAGATACAAATAGGTTGAAAGTGAAAGGTTAGAAAAAGATATTCCATGCAAACAGTAACCAAAAAAGAGCTAAAGTAGCTGTATTCATATTGGACAAAATAGACTTTAAATGCAAAACTGTTAAAAGAGCCAAAGAAGGACACCATATATTAATAAAAGGGTCAATCCACCAAGAAGAAATAACAATCATAAATATTTATGCACCTAACCAGCGTGCCCCAAAATACATGATGCAAACACTGGCAAGACTGAAGGGAAAAATAGACATCTTTAACATAATAGTTGGAGATATCAATATACCACTCTCATCAATAGACAGAACATCTAAACAGAGGATCAATAATGAAACAGAGAACTTGAATAATATGTTAAATGAACTGACCTAACAGAAATATACAGAACATTGCTTCCTGAAAGGACAAGATATACATTTTTCTCAAGAGCTCATGGATGATTCTCCAGGAAAGACCCTAAGTTGGGTCACAAAACAAGTCTCAATAAATTTCAAAAGACTGAAATTATGCAAAGCACTTTCTCTGACCACAATGGAATGAAGATGGAAATCAATAGCAGGTGGAGAACTGGAAAACTCATAAATATATGGAGGTTAAACAACAATCAGTGGGTCAAAGAGGAAATTGCAAGAGAAATCAGTGAATATCTTGAGACAAATGAAAATGAGATCACAACATACCAAAACTTACAAAACACAGTGAAGGCAGTGCTGAGAGGGAAATTATGACCCTAGATGCCTACATTAAAAAGGAAGAAAGAGCTTAAAGACCTAAATGCATGCCTGAAGAAATCAGAAAAATAACTGCAAACTAATCCCAAACCAAGCAGAAAGAAAGAAATAACAAAGATTAGAGTAGGAAAATAAAACGAAATTGACAATAAAAAATAATAGAGAGAATTAGAAAAACCAAAAGTTGGTTCTTTAGAAGACGAATGAAATTGCGAAACCCTTAGCTAGACTGACAAAGAGAAAAAAAGAAAAGATGCAAATAAATAAAATCAGAAAAGAGAGGGGGAAATTATGACTGACTGACAGAAATAAAAAGGATTATAAGAGGATACCATGAACAACCGTATACCAACAAATTAGACAACCTCGGTAAAATGGGCAAATTCCCAGAAATGTGAAAAACCTATACTGACTTTAGGAGAAACAGAAGCCCTCAATAAACCAACTACAAGTAAAGACATTGAATCAGTCATCAATAACCTCCCAACACAGAAAGTGCAGGACCTGATTACTGCACAGTGGATTCTACCAATCATTCCAAGAATTAATACTAATCCTGCTCAAACTCTTCCAAAAAATTGAAGAGGAGGGAACACTGCCTAACTCATTCTATGAAGCCAAAATCACCCTAATCCCAAAGCCAGATAAAGATACTACAAGAAAGGTCATTTACACACCATTTTATCTAATGAATATAGATGCAAAAATCCTCAACAAAATACTAGCAAATCAAATCCAACAGCACATTAAAAAAAATTATACACCATGATCAAGTAGGTTTTATCCCAGGTATACAACCCAAGAAAATCAATTAATGTAATACACCACATTAACAAATCAGAGGGGAAAAACCACATGATCATCTTGAGTGACACACAAAAGGCATTTGACAAAGCCCAGCATCTTTCTTGATGATAGAATAAGAAGGAAACTTACCCAACAAGATAAAAGGGATATATAAAAAACCCACAGCTAACATCATACTCAATGGTGAACAACTGAAAGCTTTCCCTCTAAGATCTGGAACAAGATAAGGATGCCCAGGGTTACCACTGTTGTTTAACATTGTGCTAGATGTTCAAGTTAGAGCAGTTAGGCAAGAAAAAAGAAATAAAATGCATCTAAATTGAGAAGAAAGAGGTAAAGTTTTCACTATTTGCAGATGGCATGATCTTATATAGAGAAAGTCCAGAAAAATCTACCACAAAGCTACTAGAGGTAATAAACAAGGTGGTAGGATATAAGATCAACATGCAAAAATGAGTAGTGTTTCTATACAGTAGCAATGAGCCATCTGAAGAGGAAAATCATGAAAAAAAATTCATTTACAATAGTAACTAAAAGAATCAAATATCTAGAAATAAATTTAACCAAGGATATAAAGGACTTATACATAGAAAACTACAAAACATTACTAAAAGAAAGCAAAGAAGACCTAAACAAATGAAAGGACATTCCATGTTCATGGATCAAACGACTAAACATCTTAAGATGTCAATTCTGCCCAAATTGATTTACAGATTCAATGCCTACTGTGAAGAAATGGAAAAGCAAATTATCAAATTTATTTGGAGGGACAAAGAGCCCAAATAGCCAAAAGCATCTTGATGAAGAAAAACAAAGTTGGAGTATTCACACTTCCTGACTTAAAGCGTATTGCAAAGCTACCTTGGTAAAAATAGTATGGTATGGACATAATGATAGGTATATTGACCAATGGAATCAAATTGAGAGTTCAGGAACAGACCCTCACACCTATGGTCAATTGATATTTGACAAGGCTTCCAAGTCCACTCAACTAAGACAGAATAGTCAAACAGTGCTGGGAGAACTGGATATCCATCAGAAAGAATGAAAGAAGACCCCTATCTCATAATTTATATAAAAATTGACTCAAAGTGGATCAAAGCGATATTTTTGAAGATGGTGACATAGAGAAGAGTGGAATTTAGTTAGTCCTCTAGATCAACTAGTAAATAGCCAGGAACAATTAGTAAATAGTCTGAAACAACTGCTAGGGGACAACCATGACTGTCCACACATTGAACACTAGCCTGGAATGGGTGGAATGGCTGAGATTGCAGCATAAAAGTTGTAAGTAAAAACTGTGGAACTGTGCTAGGAGCCCCCTCCTCTCATGGCAGGCTGAGCTGCAAAACCTCACTTTGGGAGAAAGCAACAGTTCCTGTTGGGAGCAAGTGAATATAGCTCAACCTAGCTCCAGCTGGGGTTTTAACTAACAAATGTGGACTGCTCAATATGAGCTACAAACACAGACAAACCCCTAACAAGCAGCAAAACTCCCCAAGGTTGCTCCCAGTGGAGAGAAGGTGGGGCCAATGGGGAAAAAATACAGAGGCTTTTGGAGATGATTGTGCTTAGAATATTTGGAAAAGCCTGTGGCCCAAGAAAAGGAACACAAAAGACCAGACACTATCTGGCCAACAGGCAAAACTGGGGGGCTGGAGACTGGCATTGAAAAGAGGTTTTCTTTCCCCTTTTTTGCCTCTCTCAATCTGAGTGGCTCAATGGAGAAAGCCTCAGGCATTTTCAGCTCTCAGCACTCTGACCCAGGCAGGGGTGGAGTTGAGTCAGAGACAAAGGAATAATTAAAGTGCAGAAGATAAATCCTAGGGAGTGTATCTTCCCTAAGAGGTGGGAAAAGGCTTGTTTTTGTTTTTGTTTTTTTTCTCTCTCTGACTACTTATCTTTTTACACTTCAATAGCCCCCTGGCAAGGGCAGAATTAAAACTGTTGGAGAGTAACTATCCAGACAATAGCTTAAAGCAGTAGGCAAGGCTTGGGAGCTGGGGAAGGACCTTAAAAATGGATTTCTTTTTCTTCTTTTCCTTTTTCTTTCTCTTTTTTCTCAACAACTATTCCAAACAGCTCTTTACAGAAAGCTGGGCTCCAGGAAGAAGGCTCACATAGAAGCAGGCTCCCATTCCTTGGCTCCAAAAAGGCTTGATTTTTTTCCTACATTTTGTCCCTTTCCTATTTTCCCTCTCTGACTCCTTATATTTTTACATTTCAATAGCCCCTATCAAGGGCGGAATTAAAGTTGTTGGAGAATAACTATCCAACAATAGCCTAAAGCCCGAGGCAAGACTTGAGGGCTGTGGAAGGGCCTTAAAAAGGGATTTCCTTTTTTTTCTTTTTCTTTCTTTTTTTTAAATAATTATTCTAAATAGCTCTTTACAGAAAGCATGGTCCAGCTCAATTGGCAACTCTCCTTCAAAGAACTTAGACCCCAGGGGCTGGAAGTCAGTAACCAGCTTCAGTCAGCCACACCCCCAGAAGGGACAGAGTCAGCCAGAAAATTAAAGGTACTGCATCTCTTTACACTGGTGGTGGAGCTGTGGGCTATCAAGTGCCACCTTCTGAACAGAATAGGAAAAGCACAGAGTCTAAAGGGTCTCATTCTCAGAGAAACTCCATATTCTCCTCTCGAGACCTGGGCCTTTCTGGACTGGGAAAACCCAACTGGGGTTGACCATATCTGAGGAGACCCTTTCACAAAAAGGTTACATAGAGGCAGGGCAAGAAACAGAAAAACTAGAGGTAAAAAAATCTGACCAGCTAAACAGAACCTAAGTTAGAGATATAGAATAAGTTGAACTGAACACCAAAGGATAGAGAACAAAGCCAACCAAAAAGAAAACCCTAAGTAAAAGAGTAAACATGAGCTCCAGAATAAACTAATCAAGAAAATCAGATGCCTAGACAGCTTAAGATAACAAGGCATACTAGGAAACATGAAAATATTTACTGAACAAAGGAAAAAATTAATAGTTCAACTGAGACACAGAAGTTGAGACAACTAATCCTAAATCAATTCAAGGAACTGAGGGATGAACTAATTAAAGATGTTCAAACAAATCTCCTAAATAAATTCAAAAATCAATCCAATTAAGGGAGGGAAGATGTGGCAAAAGAGATGAAGGATATAAAGAAGAGACTGGATGATCATAAAGAAGAAGTCGTAAGCTTGAAAAAACAAATGGCAGAATTTATGGGAATGAAAAGCACAATAGAAGAGATGAAAAATACAAGAGAGGGATACAACAGTAGATTTGAACAGGCAGAAGAAAGGATCAGCAAACTGGAAGACAAGACATTTGAATTCATAAACACAAAAGAACAGATAGTAAAAAGAATGGAAAAATATGAGCAGGGTCTTAGGCAACTGAATAACACCATGTAGCACACAAATATACATGTTATGGGTGTCCCAGAAGGAGAAGAGAAGGGAAAAGGGGCAGAAAGAATAATAGAAGAAATATTCACTGAAAATTTCCCAACTCTTTTGAAAGACAGAAAATTAAGATTCAGGAAGTACAGTGTACCCCAAACAGAATAGATCCCAATAGACCCACTCTAAGACACTTACTGATCAGATAGTCCAATATCAAAGACAAAGAGAGAATTCTGAAAGCAGCAAGAAAAAAGCAATCCATCACATACAAGGGAAGTTCGATAAGACTATGTACAGATTTATCCACAGAAACCATAGGGTGAGAAGACAGTGGTATGATGCATTTAAGATAATGAAAGAGAAAAACTTTCAACCAAGAATTCTATATCCAGCAAAAATGTCCTTCAAAAATGAGGGAGAGATTAAAATACTTTCAGATAAACAGACACTGAGAGAATTTGTGAATAAGGGACCAGTGCTACAAGAAATACTAAAGGGAGTGCTACAGGCTGATAGGAAAAGACAGGAGAGAGAGGTTTGGAGAATAGTATAGAAATGAAGGTTATCAGGAAGGGTAAAAGGAGAGAGAGAGAAAAAATGAGACATGATATATAAAACCCAAAAGACAAAATGGTAGAAGAAAGTACTGCCTTTACAGTAATAACACTAAATGTTAATGGATTAAACTCCCCAATAAAAAGACACAGACCAGCAGAATGGATTAAAAAACAGAATCCATCTATATGTTGTCTACAAGAAACTCACTTTAGAGACAAAGACAAACATAGGCTGAAAGTGAAAGGATGGAAAAAGATATTTCACACAAACAACAAGAGAAAAAGCAGGAGTAGCTATATTAATATCAGACAATTTAGATGTCAAAAATAAAATTAAAAGAGACAAAGAAGGAAACTGTATGTTAATAAAAGGGTCAATTCATCAAGAAAACAACAATCATAAATATTTATGCATCAAGCCAGAGTGCCCCAAAATTCATGAGGCAAACTGAAAGAAGAAGTAGATACCTCTACAATAATAGTTGAAGACTTCAATACACCATTCTTGTCAATGGATAGAACATCTAAACAGAGGATCAATAAGGGAATGGAGATGTTGAATGGTATGATAAATGAACTAGACTTGGCAGACATCTATAGAACACTACACCCCACAATAGCAGCATGATGGTAGCACAATGTTGTAAGTACACTGAACAAAGATGTCTGTGAGTGAACCTTAGAGGGGTGGGCTAGGGGCATGTATGACACGATGTAAAGATAGATGATAGGGACTGGGACTGTATGACTTGGCAAAAGCTGGAGTGGTCGATGACTGTGATTGAATGTACAAATGTGAGAATGTTTTCACATGTGGAAGAACAAATGAAGGTCAACCATGCATAGTGTTGAAAAAGGGATGGTATTGGGGAAAAAATAAAATCAAAGCAAACTGGAGTCTGTGATCAACAATAACATTGTAATATGCTTCCATTAAATGTAGCAAAGGCAATATACCAAAACTATATGTGCATGAGAGGGGGATATAAGGAGGGAGGGATGGGATTCTTGGTAGTGGTGTTGTCTGACCTTACTATTATTGTATAGTATGATATTTTATTTTTCCTTTTATTGCCTTTTTTTATTTGTTTTTAAAAAAACACTTATTTTGTAGTAATCAATATGCTCAAGTGCTGACTGTGGTGATAAATTCACAACTATATGATGATAACATGAACGACTGATTGTACACTGTGGATAATTGTACAGTATGTGAATATATTTCTATGAAATTATAGGAAAAAATATAAATAGGGATAAAATGCTGTAGAAAACATGGAGAGAAGGATGTACCTATTTACTGTTGTAGCTTTTCTGGAGGACAGTGTGATGGTTCCACAAGAAGCTAAGTATGTGGGTACCATAGGGTCCTGCAACCTCATTATGGGGTATATGCTTGGAAGATCTGAGAGCAGGGACATGGGTGGACATTTGCACACTGGTCCAATGAAGGCAGTATTCAAGATGTGCAATGGGTGGAGGTGGCCTACAGGTACATCGGCTGAGGAGCAGAATGGTAAACTATGGAGTATGCATACAATGGAATATTGAGCAACTGTGAAAAGGAGTAAAGCTGTGAGACACACAACAAGGTGAATGGATCCTGTAGTCAGCATTTTAAGTGAAGTACACCAGAAACAAAGGCAGACACTGTAATACCTTACCAATATGGACTAACTACAATGTGTAAACTCAGAATTGAATCTTGGAGCTCAGCTTATCAGGGGAATGCTCACTGTAATGGTCCCTAGACTGTAAGCTCTGACAACAGTCACATCTATTCCTGAATTGTAATGGCTATCTCCAAATTCTGAGATGCTGATCCATTTGTGTATGACCTGATTGGTTTCTGGATCTTTGGGTATCTGTATGACACCTGAGGCTCAGAGCTAGAGCTCAACAGACATGAACATCAGTATTCATGCATACAGCAACTGCATAAAAAGCTGAAACAGTCCAGACTTCAATTAGAGATATGAATGAAGCAAATCTGGTTAGGATGAGCGCAAATCAAGCCAAAGAGTAAAGGAACATATGACTGTGTTTTAAAACTTCAACTTCCACATGAGACCAAGGGAAGAGATGGTTATCTGGAGCAGGATCTATATTTTCTGTAGTACACTAAACAATTTAACTTGTACAGTCAGCTTGTTCAAACACCAAGATTACATGGAAACTTGAACAGGAAGTGAGAGCTGGTAGGTTTGCACAGGTTAGTGTGAAATAGTGACATATCCCAGAGAAATACAGGCAGAGAATAAAAATATATATGCAGCCCCCCTGAGGAGTTGGGGGAAAATGTGGAAATGTTGGACTTCCTCACTTGGGTTGTTGCTGATGTTCTCATAAATATTGAGGACTGAGAGTTTGGTATGTCAAGCCCTCTATCTTGGGTCTAGCCCTTGTGAGGCTTGTTGCTGCAAAGGAGAGGCTAAACTTGCTTATAGCTGTGCCTAAAAGTCTCCCCTTGAGTGTCTCTTTGTTGCTCAGATGTGGCCCTCTCTCTCTAGCTAAGCCAGCTCAGCAGGTGAACCCATTGTCCTCCCCCCTACATGGGACCTGGTTCCCAGGGGTGTAAATCTCCCTGGCAACACAGGATAAGACTCCTGGGGATGAACTTGGACCTGGCATCATTGGATTGAGAACATCTTCTTGACCAAAAGGGGAAGTGGAATGAAACAAAATAAAGTTTCAATGGCCAAGAGATTTCAAATGGAATCAAGAGGTCACTCTGGCGGCATTCTTATGCACTATATATATATCCTTTTCTAGGTTTTAGTGAATTGGAATAGCTAGAAGTAAATAACTGAAACTATCAAACTCCAACCCAGTGGCCTTGCCTCTTGAAGATGATTGTATAACTATGTAGCTTACAAGGAGTGACAGTGTGATGGTGAAAACCTTTTGGATCAAACTCCCTTTACCCAGTATATGGATAGGTGAGTAGAAAAATGGGGACAGGGAGTAAATGAAGATTAGGGTGGGATGGGGGAGGGAATTATTTGGGTGTTCTTTTTTACTTTTGTTTTTTATTCTTATTTTTATTCTTTATGGTGTAAAGAAAATGTTCAAAAATGGATTGGGGTGATGAAGGCACAACCATATGATGGTACTGTGAACAGTTGATTGTATACCACAGATGACTGTATGGTATGTGAATATATCTCAATAAAGTTTAAAACTTTACTTTTAAAATGAAGTTTAAAACTTTATTTTTTAAATGAAGTTTTAAAAAAAAATGGACCAAAGACCTACATGTAAAAAGCAGGACCATAAAGCTCCTGGAAGAAAATGTGGGGAAGCATCTTCAAGGTCTTTTTGTAGGCAATGTTTTCTTAAACTTTACACCCAAAGCACAAGCAACACAAACTTTTGCACTTCAAAGGACTTTGTCAAGAAAGTGCAATGACAACCCACTCAATGAAAGAATATATTTGAAAAACACATATCTGATAAGGGTTTAATATCCAGAATATATAAAGAAATCCTACAACTCAACAATATAAAGACAAACAACACAATTTAAAAAAAGTCCAAAGACTTGAATAGACATTTATCCAAAGAAGATATACAAATGGCTAAAAAAGCACATGAAAAGATGTTCAACATCCCTCAGTATTAGGGAAATACAAATCAAAACCAAAATGAGATATCATTTCACAGGTGCTAGAATGACCACTATTAAAAAAAAGAAGAAGAAGAACAGAAAATTACAAGTGTTGGAGAAGATGTGGAGAAATAGGAACACTCATTCACTGCTGGTAAGAATGTTAAATGGTACAGCCACTTTGAAAGATAATTTGGCGGTTCCTCAGGAAGTTATATATAGAACTGCCATATGACCCAGAAATCCACTACTAGGTATATATCCAGAAGAACTGAAAGCAGGGTCTTAAGCAGATCTACGCAGACCAATGTTCATAATGGCATTATTCACAAGAGCAACTAGAGTTACATTTTTGAGGAACTGCAGCCTAGAGAGGAATGTCCTTGGAGAAAGCCATTTTGAAACCAGAACTTTGGAGCAGACGCCAGCCACATGCCTTGCCAGCTAACAGAGGTTTTCTGGACACCATTGGCCATCCTCCAGTGAAGGTACCCAATTGCCAATATTTACCTTGGACACTTTATGGCCTTAAGACTGTAACTGTGTAACCAAATAAGCCCCCTTTTATAAAAGCCAATCCATCTCTGGTGTTTTGCATTTGGCAGCATTAGCAAACTAGAACAATTGTAAAAAACATACCTAATGTAAACTATGGACTATAGGTAACAGTAATATTTGAATATTATTTCATATATTGTAACAAAGGAACCACACTATTGTAAAGTGTCAACAATAGAGGGGTATATGGAAACATTGTATTTTTAGATGACTTATCTGTAAACTTACAACTTCTCTAATTAGAAAAAAACATATCTTCACTGATATGAAACTAATTATAAAAAGCCAATTCATAGAGTCAGAATCTAGAATGTCGATTACCAGGGTATAGGCTGGTGGTAGAGAATGGGTATCTGATGATTAATTTGTACAGAATTTCAATTTCAGTTGACAGTAAACGTCTGGAAATGAAGAGTGGTGATGGCGGCACATTATTGTCAGTGTAATTAACAGCATTGAATTATGTTTGTAAATGTGGTTGAAAGAGAAAGTTTTGGGTCATGTATGTTACTAGAAGGAAACTTAGAAGATAAAACATGGGGCTGTATAACACAAAGAACCCTGTTGTAGATGATGGACTGTGGTTAACAGCACAAATAAAATAATACTCTTTAAAGAAGTATAACAAATGTACAACACTATTACAAGGTGTTAATAATAGGCTGGTATATGGGTGTGCTGGTTTGGATGTATTATGTCCCCCAAAATGCCATTATCTTTGATGCAGTCTTGTGTGGGCAGAAAACATATTGGTGTTGATTGGGTTGCAGACTTTTGATTGGATGTTTCCATGGAGATGTGATCACTCAAATTAGGGTGAGATCTTTCATTGGATAATTTCCATGGAGGTGTGGCCCTGCCCATTCAGCATGGGCCTTGATTAGTTTACTGGGGCACTATATAAGCTCAGACAGGAGCAAGCTTGCTACAGCCAAGAGGGACACTTTGAAGAATGCACAGAAGCTGAGAGAGTAGCTGCAGATGAGAGAGTTTGAAGATGGCCATTGAAAGCAGACTCTTGCTCCAGAGAAGCTAAGAGAGAACAAACACCCCAAGAGCAACTAAGAGTGACATTTTTGAGGAACTGCAGCCTAGAGAGGAATGTCCTTGGAGAAAGCCATTTTGAAACCAGAACTTTGGAGCAGACGCCAGCCACATGCCTTGCCAGCTAACAGAGGTTTTCTGGACACCATTGGCCATCCTCCAGTGAAGGTACCCAATTGCTGATATTTACCTTGGACACTTTATGGCCTTAAGACTGTAACTGTGTAACCAAATAAGCCCCCTTTTATAAAAGCCAATCCATCTCTGGTGTTTTGCATTTGGCAGTATTGGCAAACTAGAACAATTGTGAAAAACATAACTAATGTAAACTATGGACTATAGGTAACAGTAATATTTGAATATTATTTCATATATTGTAATAAAGGAACCACACTATTGCAAAGTGTCAATAATAGAGGGGTATATGGAAACATTGTATTTTTAGATGACTTATCTGTAAACTTACAACTTCTCTAATTAGAAAAAAAAACAATTTTTAAAAAACATTATGCTAAGTGAAAGAAACTAGATACAAAGTGCTATGTATTTTATGATTCCATTTATATAAAATATAAATAAATATATAGAGACAGAAAAAAAGAAAGGTCACTTAAGTAGCTGCATGGAGGGCAACTTGGACTGGAGGTGGGGGTGGACAAGGCTGGAAATATAGAAATAAATTAGAGATGGCAGTATTTGGGACCAGGAAGATAGCAGACATTGTGATAAGTGGTCAGATTCTGGAATATTCTGAAGGTGGCCCCAACAGAATCTTCAGGCAAATTGAGTAGAGTTTGAGAGAAAAGGAAAAGTGAAATATGACTCCAAAGTTTGTGGCCAGCATAACTGGAAGGGTGAACTTGCCATCAAGGCAGATGGGGAAAACTGCTGTCTGAGCAGGTTCTGAGGGAAAGATAACAAATTTAGTATTAGACATTTTAAGTTTGAGATATCTATTTCATATCCAAGATGTGAGAAACTTAAAGCATAAGATTGAAGATGAGAACGATTTGTTAGAGCCAAGGGAAATGATGATGCCGGACACTGAGTAAGCAGGAGGGACAGTACCTAGTGCACACATGGAGTGATTGGTTTCCAGAGTGCACAGTTATTCCTCTAGTTAACAACCTGGAAGACAGGATACATACAAACACAAGTGGGTGGGTAGACAGGTCGGCAGGAGCTGCTACAAAATCTCTTCTGGCTGCTACCATTTTCATAGTGAAATAGTGAAGAAAATCTTGTTTGAAGGAATTAATGAATCCCTTTTCTTGTGTAAAGCTCTCCATAGTCTTCCTGTCACCTTCAGACCAAAATCCAAACATCTTATCACAGCCCACAAAACCTGATATCCACTTAACTCCGTCCATTGCTCAAAATTCTCCAGCCACAGAGGCCTTTCTTCTGTGCCTCAGAAACCAGACAAACTCATACAAGCCTCAGGGTTACTTGTCCTTCTGTTTGCTAAGCTCTCTCTCCTATCCTCCCAAGTCTGGCTACTTCTTATCACATAGATCTCATTTCAAAGGTAACCTCCTAGGCCTTCCCTGAATATCCCATCTAAAATAGTCCTTCCTCCCATCTTAAGTTATTTTACTTACATGTTTACTCTGTTGTCTGCTTCCTCCCACAAGAATGTTTTTCATAAGAAAATAGCACCCTTATCCCCCTTATTACTCACTCTCTCTCCTGATTCAGCTTTATTTTTTTTCTTAGTACTCATCAGTACTTCATATTCATCGCTACCTGATACATATTATTTGTGCATTATCCATCTCCTGCTATAGGATAATAGCTCTGTGAGAGCAGGTACTTTGTTCTGTATACTGTTGTGCTTCCCAAGCCTAGAACGATATCTGAAACATTGTAGGTGCTCAATAAGTATTTCTTGATGTACAAATTTGGAAAATTAAATGAAATAGTACATGTAGAGCATACACCAGAGCACCTGGCACATAGTAAACCTTGATAATTATTAGTTCTATCATGATTACAACAAAGACAACCAGACAACAATTATGACCACTGTGAAAACCCAAGTCCTCCTCTGTGCTCTGGAATTTTGTCAACTGAGACACCTTCTTTCTTTAATTTATGTCCCCTCTTCCTTCTCAAAGCCACCTTCCTTTCAGCTGAATATGTGCAATATTTGCCCACCATAAAAAAAACTTAAGAAACAGTTCAAATATTCCTTCCTTAACTCTGTACTATATCATTATATACAGCCAAGATTAGCTACAAAAGTTACCAAGGCTGTTAACCAAAAAAAAAGAAAGTACTTATTTTTACTTACTGTTTCTATCAATTGACTAAAGTTGACATAAACTACTTAATAATCACATGGTTGAAATAACAATTATGAAATAGCATACAAAGGATGGTAGAACTATTTTCTGACTCAGTCCTCCCTCTCCAAAGAAAACTAGGTGTATTCTGTGTCTTTTTTAAAAACTAAGGATGCATGTCCAGGCATATAAATATCCTTTTAAAATATCAAACAGGAACATACTGTACACACAACTCCACAACTTGGGTTTCTTTCAGTTATCAAAACTTCTTAGGCAGCTTTCTAAAGTACACATGAAGAGCATTATTCTTTTTTAGGGGCTAACATAGTATTCCATTGTAAGAATATGTCATCCATTTAACTAATCCCATATTTATGGACATTTAGTGTGTTTCCAGTTGTTTACTATTGTAAATGATGCTGCAACTAATGGCCTTGTTTGCAAGACTCCTTGCACACTCTTTCAACTACATCTGTAACTAAATTCTAAGAGGAATTGCTGGGATAAAAGGTACGTGCGTCTTCAGTTTTGACTGATATTGCCAAATTACCTTCCAAAATGGTTTTATCAAATCAGTAGGGTTTTCAACTCCCTTAACTAGTGAACAATTATTACTAACTGTAAGCCAATTCATAGCTTTGGTGAGGGAAAGGGAATACTTTTTGATCTCTTTAAAACAAATAAAGACTGAACCCACTCCTAAAGAAAATGTTAGTACTCTTCTATGATACATATACAATGGAAAACTAAGGACTATTCCTGGCAAAGAATTATATGGGATTACATTTCCTTTACCACTAAAGAAAGTTTCACCACCTTAGCAAATTAACTTTTCCAGTCATCGGTAATTTTTGTCTCCAAGTCAGCCTCTTAGGAACTCACAGTGAATGCGATAAAGTCAGGAAATACAGTTCTAAATAGTCAGGCTCACCTGATCCTGCATCAAACAGAGAAACAAGTCTCTGCTTCGGTGAGAAGGTGAGTTTATTGAAGATGCATCAACAAGGAACTGGAGAAGAAAGAGCTTTCCAAGACCAGTTCAGAGTGAGAAGAGTTGTTTGGGCTTTTGTAACCCCAAACAGCCAAAGAAACAGCCAGAATCCAGAAGAAAGCAGAAGGGAGAAAAAAAAAAAAAATTGGAGAAAGCTTTTGCTCCGGTTCTCCTGTTATCTTGAAGTCCTCCCCTCATTGAGGCTTGTTTTTCAAGAAAAAGGCACAACCTTCAGACTATCTGGTGATATCCCTTGCATTTTCCTGCAGGCAATACTGGGAAAATTCCTGGGAACAAAGAGTAAGTTTTTTGTTGTTGCTATTATAGCAACAAGAAGTTATTTTAACAAGCGCTTTTTATGCTTAGAATAACGCAAGGCTGCTTGTGTGAAGTGCTCTTAATAAAGTTTTTTTTTTTTTCTATTGGCTATTGAAGACTATACTAAGCATTTTCCAGCTGAAGAATTGTACTGAATATTTTCTACTTGTCCAGCTATCAAATGGAAACAGGAATTTTTTAAAAAAAAATTCCAAATACATTCCTTCCAAAGGACACAACAGGCTTCTTATGGTTTTGGGCTGGGTAGTGAGAGTTTTACTCACGTCGTTTGAGTTTTTAAAAACTGTTACTGTGGTTTTTTTTAAAAGGTCCTAACTGTCTTTTGTTAATTAAAGTAATTATTTCTCTGCCTCTTTTCTTCTAGAGATCGACTGCAAGGTCTTTAAGGGTAGGGTGGAGGACGACTTTTGTATATGCCGCCAGCACTTCGATATTTTTTGTTTTTAACAGAGAATAGCTACTTAGAATAGCTGCTCTTCACCTCCCAGAACCCCCTTTCTGATGCCCCCCGAACTCGCCCTCCTCCAGACCTTTTAAATCTACTCCCTCCGTTAGTTGTAGACCTGCCGCTTCTCTCGCGCCCCCGCCTCGCAGACGCCGGTGGAACGGCCCGTGACGTCAGGACGCCGGGGCTCAATCAGACACGGCGTCTGGGAAATTTTAAACTTAAAGGCGGGGCTGTCCGTGGGCCAGGAAGCGCTGGCGGTGGAGGATCTTTGTCAGTTCCCTGAGACCTTAAGCAGGATGGCGGAGGAAGGGGCGGTCGCTGTGTGCGTGCGGGTCCGGCCGCTAAACACCAGGTAGGTGCTCTACACGGTGGCTGGTTCCGACTGCGGCCCTCCGCACCCGCCGGGGCCGGAGGGTTGAGTCCCCTGGCGTTTCCCACAGCTGCTCCTTCCCGGCTCCACTGCTTGGTAATTCGGCCACGTACCTGTTTTGTGCTTCGGTTTTCTCATCTGTAAAGTGACCGGGAAGGATCAGAGGATCTAGAGGATTTTCTTCAATCTTCTAATTCAGGGTGTCTGATGTTAAAGACCCTAACCCCTCCTTTTGCACTGCCTTACTCGCATCTGCGCCTCCCCTCAACACTCAAATCCCTTGGGATGTCATATCAGCAAGATCCATCTTGGCATTTATCACAATAATTTTACACCTACCTGTGTCTCCCCTCTCCATCCTTACTGTAAACTCTCTGAGGACAAAGACTAGTCTTCTCTTGTCGTGTTATAGTCAATATGCATTAATTCATTTCATTAGTTTAACAAATATTTATCCATACTAGTTTTTTTAGTACAGTGTACTGTACTAAACAGGCTTTACCATCATTGCCCTGTGGAGCTTGCGTTCTAGTGAGGGAAAACAGAAAATAAAGTAAAAAATATAGAATGTTAGATGGTGTGAGTAATAAACGATATAGAGAAAAATAAAATAAAGAAGGCAAAGGAAATAAATGAATTCCGTTTGTTGCTCTAGTTTGTGGCTCGCATCCCAGAATGCCAACTCAGAGTTTTTCACAAATCCATATTAAGCACTACTGGAGGGGGTGCATGGTTAATAAATGAAAGTTTCAAAATGAAGAATTTCCTGCTTTTAAGAGCTCATTATCTAATACAGAAGACAGATACATAAAGAAATCATTACTCTATATTGTGACCAGTGTTAGAATAGTCAGATGGGGAGCTTTCACTAGTGGAGTCATTAGGCCATCAGGGAGCTAACAGTTTGGGGTGAGGGAAATGGGGTCAGGAAAGTTCTCACTGAATTAGAGAATATGTAGCGTAATGGAAAGGAAAGGCAAGGGGTGTTGAATCTGTCATTTTGGGAAGACATTCAGGTATGCTGATATGTGTATAGAGTGTAGGATGTATATGAGAATTTAGAGGAAGATGAGACTGAAAGAGAAATGGACACGAAACAGGTCTTGTGTGCCATGCTAAGGATTTCACAAGTTTCCAAAAGGTTTTTAAAGGTTTTAAGCAGAAAGGACATAATAAAAGTTACATTTTGAATCTTTCCTTTCATCTACCAGTGGTAGGGAAAGGGGGGAGCTGGAGTGAAGGGTTTCACAAGGAAACCATGAGAGGGCAGGAAGTTTCTGAGGCTCCATTTAAGTTAGTTGGATATATGTGGTATTCATCACCATTCTTTAACAGACTCTTCAGAAGATCAAATCTCTAATTATCTTTCATAACAACATGATTTCTGTGATCAATTATACTAAAATGCAGTGCTTTTATCTTGTAGAGAAGAAGCTCTTGGAGAAGATACCCAAGTTTACTGGAAAACTGACAATAATGCTATTTATCAAGTTGATGGGAGTAAATCCTTCAATTTTGGTAAGCTTTACTAGCAACAAAAAGATTAGCTTGTTATCCTTTTCTATCCTTTTCCTATTAAGAGCACAAAAAGCTTACCAATAATACTGGAATAATCATTAAAGGTCACACTAAGCCTTCTATAAACTGCTTCATTGGAAACTTAAGAAAATGTTCATCTGTCATATATGATAGGTAGGTTAATAGATTTATGTTTAAAACACAGTTATAGTCTTACTAAGTTGAAACTACCATTTTTTCCTCTTCTTCAGTAGCGTATTTGTGACCTGAAACTCCAATAGCTCAGAAAGTACTGCTTAATGTCAAGTCATCTTTAAGATCTTTCAGTTTAGTATATTCTTTCTGCAACTATTTTCAGTAAAACTCTTTAAAGAATAAATGGTGAAGACAGTCCTTCTATTTATGGATTACTCCTGAAAAAGTCATACCATTCATACTTGCATAATTTTCATTCATTCATCCATTTACTAAATATATAGCACCAAATATTTTTTGTCAGCTGGAATACAGCAGGCACCCACCCCTGTTTTTGTGGAGCTTAACAGTATGATGGGAAGAAAGCCATTAAACAAGTAATTATACTGTGATGAGATAAGCTTTGTGGGAGTTTATAACAGGGGATCTGACTTAAGTAGGTCTAGATGTCAGGAAAGGTACCACTTAATGCTGAGACCTGAAGGATGAGTGAGAGCTAAAGGCCAAAAGGACTTGGAGGCTTTAAAACTTAAATAAGCTGACTGATTTCTTTATTTAACACTTATATGGTCCTGACCATGTGCCAGGCAATGTTCTAAGCACTTCATGGTATTAATTCATATAATCTTTCTAACAAGACTATGCAGTAGGTACTATCACCTTCCATATTCTTTTGAGAAACTGAAACAGAGATCAATAGCCAGCAAATGGAAGAGTCAGACCCCAGATGTATGTTTTAGCACTGTGCTGCCACTTAGGGAGCACTGAACAGTGAGTTCTCTCAACAGTCTTAGGAAAAAAAATTAGGAGGTTGTCATTTTAGTGTTAAACTAGACAGACAACATATGAAGTTTTGGAGCAAAGAGGTACAGGACATAAAATTATTCCTGGTAAAGGATTGTTTGATGGTGTGATGGATTGAATTGGGTACCTCAGTTTGGACATGTTCTTGGTCTTGGTCCACATTTTGGTAAGTGTGGATCCATTGTAAATATGATCTCTTCAAGATGTTACTGCAGTTAAGGTATGGTCCAACTGAATCAGGTTAGACTTTAGTCCTAATTACTGTAGTCCTTTGTAAAGAATGTGAAAGTCAAACAGAGAGAGAAGTCAAGGAGAACAGCCAGAAGGTGGAAGTCAACAGAACTCAGAAGAGAAAAAAGTTACCACCATGTGCATTGCCATGAGACAGAAAGCCAACCAGAGGGTACCAACCCAGGAGGAAACAAACCTAGCCTCTGAAACCATGAGACAATAAATTCCTGTTGTTCAGCCAACCCATAGTATAGTATGTTTTAACAGCCAGGAAATTAGAACAGATGGTATCAATCTTTTTTTTTTTTTTTTTTTTCAAGTAAAATATATATGCCAGGAATTATGGAAAATAGATAACCAAGAATAAGGGGATGCTTATCAAATGTTAAGAATCAAGTCCTACAGGTTCTTGATGGCCACATACACCCCTGTAAAGGATTTTGATTCATCTACCTATCTAAGGTTGATGGCATTAAAGATTTCAGTCATTCAGCCAACTCCCCTGGCTTGAAATCATGACCTCTGAGTTGCCTTCAGATAGCAATTTGATTTCCCTTAGAGTCAGCCAAACTAGCCATGATGCAAGCATTCCATTTTGTGATCACTGAATTCTCATTGCGAATCAATTCATTTACATTTTTTGTGAGATTTTAATATGAAGCCAACACTGAACAAGTTGTCCATTCTCAGCATGCAGAGAACCAAATCCTAGACCAGTAAATTCATCAGTGCAAATACTACCCTAAACCAAGCCTTTGGCAATCAGGGAGTCAGCCACTGGTCGTTCCCTATAATTCACGTTTGCTCAGTGCTTTTCTTTCAAGTATCTATAGTCCTTGGTTCAGTTTGAACTAGGCCTTCTAGCTATTTATGTATAAGCACTAAAACTTCTCAAAGAATAGTAATATTTCTCATTTCTTCACTAACTATATGCTTACAATATTCTTTTTTTTTTAATCATCATTTTATTGAGATATATTCACATACCACGCAGACATACAAAACAAATCGTACTTTCGATTGTTTACAGTACCATTACATAGTTGTACATTCATCACCTAAATCAATCCCTGATACCTTCATTAGCACACACACAAAAATAACAAGAATAATAATTAGAGTGAAAAAGAGCAATTGAAGTAAAAAAGAACACTGGGTACCTTTGTCTGTTTGTTTCCTTCCCCTACTTTTCTACACATCAATCCATAAACTAGACAAAGTGGAGTTTGGTCCTTATGGCTTTCCCAATCCCATTGTCACCCCTCATAAGCTACATTTTTATACAACTGTCTTCGAGATTCATGGGTTCTGGGTTGTAGTTTGATAGTTCCAGGTATCCACCACCAGCTACCCCAATTCTTTAGAACCTAAAAAGGGTTGTCTAAAGTGTGCGTAAGAGTGCCCACCAGAGTGATCTCTCGGCTCGTTTTGGAATCTCTCTGCCACTGAAGCTTATTTCATTTCCTTTCACATCCCCCTTTTGGTCAAGAAGATGTTCTCCGTCCCACGATGCCGGGTCTACATTCCTCCCCGGGAGTCATATTCCACGTTGCCTGGGAGATTCACTCCCCTGGGTGTCTGATCCCACGTAGGGGGGAAGGCAGTGATTTCACCTTTCAAGTTGGCTTAGCCAGAGAGAGAGGGCCACATCTGAGCAACAAAGAGGCATTCAGGAGGAGACTCTTAGGCACAAATATAGGGAGGCCTAGCCTCTCCTTTGCAGCAACCATCTTCCCAAGGGTAAAACTTATGGTAGAGGGCTCAACCCATCAAAACACCAGTCCCCTATGTCTGTGGTGATGTTAGCAACCATGGAGGTGGGGTAGCCCAATACCCCTGCATTCTCCACAGGCTCCTCAAGGGGGCACTACATCTTTTTTTTTTTTCTTGTTTTTCTTTCTTTTTTTTTTTTTTTAACTTTCCCTTCTTTTTTAAATCAACTGTATGAAAAAAAAAGTTAAAAAGAAAACAAACATACAATAAAAGAACATTTCAAAGAGACCATAACAAGGGAGTAAGAAAAAGACAACTAACCTAAGATAACTGCTTAACTTCCAACATGTTCCTACTTTACCCCAAGAAAGTTACATAATATAGCAACATTTCAGTGAACTTGTTCCTACTACATCCATCAGAAATTAACAGACCATAGTCATTTCTGGGCATCCCCAGAACGTTAAATAGCTTATCTGTTCTTCTTGGATTATTGTTCCCCCTTCCTTAATTGCTCTCTACTGCTAGTTCCCCTACATTCTACATTATAAACCATTTGTTTTACATTTTTCAAAGTTCACATTAGTGGTAGCATATAATATTTCTCTTTTTGTGTCTGGCTTATTTCGCTCAGCATTATGTCTTCAAGGTTCATCCATGTTGTCATATGTTTCACCAGATCGTTCCTTCTTACTGCCGCGTAGTATTCCATCGTGTGTATATACCACATTTTATTTATCCACTCATCTGTTGAAGGACATTTGGGTTGTTTCCATCTCTTGGCAATTGTGAATAATGCTGCTATGAACATTGGCGTGCAGATATCTGTTCGTGTCACTGCTTTCCGATCTTCCGGGTATATACCGAGAAGTGCAATCGCTGGATCGAATGGTAGCTCTATATCTAGTTTTCTAAGGAACCGCCAGACTGACTTCCAGAGTGGCTGAACCATTATACAGTCCCACCAACAATGAATAAGAGTTCCAATTTCTCCACATCCCCTCCCGCATTTGTAGTTTCCTGTTTGTTTAATGGCAGCCATTCTAATAGGTGTTAGATGGTATCTCATTGTGGTCTTAATTTGCATCTCTCTAATAGCTAGTGAAGCTGAACATTTTTTCATGTGTTTCTTGGCCATTTGTATTTCCTCTTCAGAGAACTGTCTTTTCATATCTTTTGCCCATTTTATAATTGGGCTGTCTGTACCTTTGTCATTGAGTTGTAGGATTTCTTTGTATATGCAAGATATCAGTCTTTTGTCAGATACATGGTTTCCAAAAATTTTTTCCCATTGAGTTGGCTGCCTCTTTACCTTTTTGAGAAATTCCTTTGAGGTGCAGAAACTTCTAAGCTTGAGGAGTTCCCATTTATCTATTTTCTCTTTTGTTGCTTGTGCTTTGGGTGTAAAGTCTAGGAAGTGGCCTCCTAATACAAGGTCTTGAAGATGTTTTCCTACATTATCTTCTAGGAGTTTTATGGTACTTTCTTTTATATTGAGATCTTTGGTCCATTTTGAGTTAATTTTTGTGTAGGGGGTGAGGTAGGGGTCCTCTTTCATTCTTTTGGATATGGATATCCAACTCTCCCAGCCCCATTTGTTGAAAAGACCATTATGGCTCAGTTCGGTGACTTTGGGGGCCTTATCAAAGATCAGTCGGCCATAGATCTGAGGGTCTATCTCTGAATTCTCAATTCGATTCCATTGATCTATATGTCTATCTTTGTGCCAGTACCATGCTGTTTTGGCAACTGTGGCTTTATAATAAGCTTCAAAGTCAGGGAGTGTAAGTCCTCCCACTTCGTTTTTCTTTTTTAGAGTGTCTTTAGCAATTCGAGGCATCTTCCCTTTCCAAATAAATTTGATAACTAGCTTTTCCAAGTCTGCAAAGTAGGTTGTTGGAATTTTGATTGGGATTGCATTGAATCTGTAGATGAGTTTGGGTAGAATTGACATCTTAATGACATTTAGCCTTCCTATCCATGAACATGGAATATTTTTCCATCTTTTAAGGTCCCCTTCTATTTCTTTTAGTAGAGTTATGTAGTTTTCTTTGTATAGGTCTTTTACATCTTTGGTTAAGTTTATTCCTAGGTACTTGATTTTTTTAGTTGCTATTGAAAATGGTATCTTTTTCTTGAGTGTCTCTTCAGTTTGTTCATGTCTAGCATATAGAAACATTACTGACTTATGTGCATTAATCTTGTATCCCGCTACTTTGCTAAATTTGTTTATTAGCTCTAGTAGCTGTATCGTCGATTTCTCAGAGTTTTCTAGATATAAGATCATATCATCTGCAAACAATGACAGTTTTACTTCTTCTTTTCCAATTTGGATGCCTTTTATTTCTTTGTCTTGCCAGATTGCCCTGGCTAGCACTTCCAGCACAATGTTGAATAACAGTGGTGACAGCGGGCATCCTTGTCTTGTTCCTGATCTTAGAGGGAAGGCTTTGAGTCTCTCACCATTGCGTACTATGCTGGCTGTGGGTTTTTCATATATGCCCTTTATCATATTGAGGAAGTTTCCTTCAATTCCTACCTTTTGAAGTGTTTTTATCAAAAACGGATGTTGGATTTTGTCAAATGCTTTTTCAGCATCTATTGAGATGATCATTTGATTTTTCCCTTTTGAATTTTTAATGTGTTGTAATACATTGATTGATTTTCTTATGTTGAACCATCCTTGCATGCCTGGAATGAACCCCACTTGGTCATGGTGTATGATTTTTTTAATGTGTCTTTGGATTCGATTTGCAAGTATTTTGTTGAGGATTTTTGCATCTATATTCATTAGGGAGATTG
This sequence comes from Choloepus didactylus, assembly GCF_015220235.1. Taxonomy (NCBI): domain Eukaryota; kingdom Metazoa; phylum Chordata; class Mammalia; order Pilosa; family Megalonychidae; genus Choloepus; species Choloepus didactylus. The sequence goes on along the minus strand of NC_051309.1, from coordinate 112,575,115 downwards.
GCCGGTAGTTTTCCTTTTTTGTAGCATCTTTGCCTGGTTTTGGTATTAGATTGATGTTAGCTTCATAAAATGAGTTAGGTAGTGTTCCATTTTCTTCAATGTTTTGAAAGAGTTTGAGTAAGATTGGTATCAGTTCTTTCTGGAAAGTTTGGTAGAATTCCCCTGTGAAGCCATCTGGCCCTGGGCATTTATTTGTGGGGAGATTTTTGATGACTGATTGGATCTCTTTGCTTGTGATGGGTTGGTTGAGGTCTTCTATTTCTTCTCTGGTCAGTCTAGGTTGTTCATATGTTTCCAGGAAATTGCCAATTTCCTCTACATTATCCAGTTTGTTGCCATACAGTTGTTCATAGTATCCTCTTATACTTTTTTTAATTTCTTCAGGATCTGCAGTTATGTCACCTTTTTCATTCATTATTTTGTTTATATGGGTCTTCTCTCTTTTTGATTTTGTCAGTCTAGCTAGGGGCTTGTCAATCTTGTTGATCTTCTCAAAGAACCAACTTTTGGTGATATTTATCCTCTCTATTGTTTTTTTGTTCTCTATGTCATTTATTTCTACTTTAATCCTTGTTATTTCTTTTCTTCTGCTTCGTTTAGGACTGGTTTGCTGTTCATTTTCTAGCTTCTTCAGTTGATCCATTAGTTCTTTGATTTTGGCTCTTTCTTCCTTTTTAATATATGCGTTCAGTGCTATAAATTTCCCCCTTAGCACTGCTTTTGCTGCATCCCATAGGTTTTGGTATGTTGTGTTCTCATTCTCATTCGTCTCTATATATTTAACAATTTCTCTTGCTATTTCTTTTTTAACCCAGTGATTGTTTAGGAGTGTGTTGTTTAACCTCCAGGTATTTGTGAATTTTCTAAGTCTCTGATGGTTATTGACTTCTAATTGTATTCCATTGTGGTCAGAGAATGTGCTTTGAATAATTTCAATCTTTTTAAATTTATTGAGGCTTGTTTTATGTCCCAGCATATGATCTATTCTGGAGAAAGTTCCATGAGCACTAGAAAAGTATGTGTATCCTGGTGATTTGGGATGTAATGTCCTGTATATGTCTGTTAAATCTAATTCATTTATCAGATTGTTTAGGTTTTCAATTTCCTTATTGGTCTTCTGTCTGGTTGATCTATCTATAGGAGAGAGTGATGTGTTGAAGTCTCCCACAATTATTGTGGGAACATCAATTGCTTCCTTTAGTTTTGCCAGTGTTTCTCTCATGTATTTTGTGGCACCTTGATTGGGTGCATAGACATTTATGATTGTTATTTCTTCTTGCTGAATTGCCCCTTTTATTAGTATGTAGTGGCCTTCTTTGTCTCTCAAAACATCCCTGCATTTGAAGTCTATTTTATCTGAGATTAATATTGCTACACCTGCTTTCTTTTGGCTGTAGCTTGCATGAAATATTTTTTTCCATCCTTTCACTTTCAGTTTCTTTGTGTCCCTGTGTCTAAGATGAGTCTCTTGTATGCAACATATTGATGGTTCATTTTTTTTGATCCATTCTGCGAATCTGTATCTTTTAATTGGGGAGTTTAATCCATTTACATTCAACGTTATAACCGTGAAGGCATTTCTTGAATCAGCCATCTTATCCTTTGGTTTATGTTTGTCATATTTTCCCCCTCTCTCTATTAATATCCTTTATTGTACCCATACCGAATCTCTTTAGTACTGAACCTTTCTCTAAGTCTCTCTGTCCTTTCTTTGTTTCTCTGTCTGTAGGGCTCTCTTTAGTATCTCCAGTAGGGCAGGTCTCTTGTTAGCAAATTCTCTCAGCATTTGTTTGCCTGTGAAAAATTTAAGCTCTCCCTCAAATTTGAAGGAGAGCTTTGCTGGATAAAGTATTCTTGGCTGGAAATTTTTCTCACTCAGAATTTTAAATATATCGTGCCACTGCCTTCTCACCTCCATGGTGGCTGCTGAGTAGTCACTACTCAGTCTTATGCTGTTTCCTTTGTATGTGGTGAATTGATTTTCTCTTGCTGCTTTCAGAACTTGCTCCTTCTCTTCCGTGTTTGACAGTGTGATCAGAATATGTCTCGGAGTGGGTTGATTTGGATTTATTCTATTTGGAGTTCGCTGAGCATTTATGATTTGTGTATTTATGGTGTTTAGAAGATTTGGGAAGTTTTCCCCAACAATTTCTTTGAATACTCTTCCTAGACCTTTACCCTTTTCTTCCCCTTCTGGAACACCAATGAGTCTTATATTCGGACGTTTTATATTATCTATCATATCCCTGAGGTCCGTTTCGATTTTTTCAATTTTTTTCCCCATTCTTTCTTTTATGCTTTCATTTTCCATTCTGTCATCTTCCAGGTCACTGATTCGTTGTTCAACTTCCTCTAGTCTTGTACTATGAGTGTCCAGAATCTTTTTAATTTGGTCAACAGTTTCTTTAATTTCCATAAGGTCATCTATTTTTTTATTTAGTCTTGCAATATCTTCTTTATGCTCTTCTAGGGTCTTCTTGATATCCTTTGTATCCCGTACTATGGTCTCATTGTTCATCTTTAGTTCTTTGAGTAGCTGCTCTAGGTGCTGTGTCTCTTCTGATCTTTTGATTTGGGTGCTTGGGCTTGGGTTATCCATATCGTCTGGTTTTTTCATATGCTTTATAATTTTCTGTTGTTTTTGGCCTCTTGGCATTTGCTGAACTTGATAGGGTTCTTTTAGGATTTGCAGACCAATTGAAGTCCTTATCTCTAGTTTATCAGATCTACAGCTTCGTGGAGTACACTTTCTCTAACTAACCAGCAGGTGGCATCCACGAGCCACCTGTTCTCCACAAGCCAGTTATCCCTTGCTTAGCCTTTCTGGTGAGTGGGGGAGTGAGTCTTGTGGGATCTAATTGGTGTACCAAGGTTGCGTGTGTAGTTGGTGTTGCCTGCCCTGTATATGGGGCGTTTCTGGGCAGTCAGGGAGGGGGGGTGGCTCTAATAATCAAATCTCCCTGGTGATCCTGGAGTTTTAAAGCTGCTGCAATAGTCTAATCCTTCAGTTCAGTCCTGCCACAGTTTGTCTCTGCCACTGACCCACAAGTCCGTGGTATTGGCGTACGGCTCCTGAGACTTGCGAGTGGGTCCCTCTTCCAGGCCATGCACCCCCTGGTCCTCTGTTGAGGGATGACTGTGCTATGTCACAGGGCGGTTCTGGGATGCTGGGCTGTGTAGGGAGGCTCCCAGTCTGCTGAAATGTTGGCTGACTGGGGCTTTGTTAATTCACACTGCTCCACCTTCCCAACTCTGGGACAATCAGCTGAGGTTGCAGGGAAGGCTAATGTCCACACCCAGTTTTGTGGTGTGTGCCTGTTATTTGAAGCACTTCCTTCACACTGGGTTGTCTGGGGCAGCTCTGGGCTATGGGGCTGGCGATGGGCAGGAGTGTTTCCTGTCCACCAGGATGATGGCTGTGAGCAGACTCCCCCCTTTTCTTGGGAAGTTGTGGTGTTTAGTGAATTTTCTCAGCCACTGGATTATTGCCTTTTGTCTCAGGGCTCTCTTAGTTCTGCTCTTGTCTTGACCTGCCCAAATTGCAAGTCTTTGAAGCTTTCTGTATTGGGCTTCTTAGTGTAATTGTTTTAGAAAAAGAAAAAAGGATTAAAAAAAGAAAAAAAAAAGGGGGGGCCCTCTTCAGAGATCTAATGGGTTATTGAAATGCTAAGAGACAAAGCAATTAGGGCCATTAAGGAAAGGTCCACAGGGCAGAGAGATCAGCTTTTCTTCAGGATTTGCATATGAGCCTCAGGGCCTGAGCTCTGCCCTTCCCCTTTCTATGTTGACCAGAACTCCAAAAATCCTCGGCTTTTATTTTGGAGTTTTTCGTGCTGTTTTTTTCTATGCCTGTCTCCTCTCTGCTGGGCTGGCTGCTCTCAGATTCTCTGGTGTCTGGTCTCAGTCTATCTATGGTTGGAGTTTGGATAAGTAGAATGGGTTTCCAATAAGGGCTGCCACTGCAGTTCTCCCTTCTCCTTCCCGGAGCTGACAGCCCCTCTTCCCATGGGATTGAGCCTGGCAGGGAGGGGTGCGGGTCCCCTGGCCACAAAAACTTACAGATTTCGCTGATCTCAGCTGTTCCACGTTTTCATGAGTGTTGTATGAAGTATGCCCAAAGTCAGATTGCTCTGTGGTGTCCAGTCCACGCAGTTCCTGGCTTTCTACCTACTTTCCTGGAGGAGTAACTAAAACATACAGCTCACCAGTCTGCCATCTTGCCCCGCCATCCATTGTCTATTAAGAGCACATGGGATAGTTGACTTGTGTGTCTCTTTTGTGTGCAGACCAACACATTTTACCTAACAGAGAAGTGTATTTTCAACATTAAGTTGAAGAAAATAATGTCTTAAATATTTTATCATACCCATAACGTGACAATTTTATTTCTTTGGGTAACTACTGATTCAGAATGAAAAAACTGTTGGTTTCAGCATTGTCTGGTTTAACGTCTGTATTTTTTTTTTAGATCGTGTCTTTCATAGTAATGAAACTACTAAAAATGTGTATGAAGAAATAGCAGTACCAATCATAGATTCTGCCATACAAGGCTACAATGGTTTGTATTCACTGCGTGCTGCAAAACATTTTAGTCTCATGTGTTTGCTCAACAAATATTGATAAGTTTTACACACTGTATATTCTTTTGTAATCTGTGTGTGTGTGTGTGTGTGTGTGTGTGTGTGTGTGTGTATTGTCTTTGCAGGTACTATATTTGCCTATGGGCAGACTGCTTCAGGAAAAACATACACTATGATGGGCTCAGAAGATTATTTGGGAGTAATACCCAGGGCAATTCATGACATTTTCCAAAAAATTAAGGAGGTAAATTATTTAGCTTACTGTAACTGCTGTGGTTTATTATTATCAACACAGAACCATAGGACTTTTTGTTTTATTTTTTTGTCTTACAAAGGCAATTTCTTTATCTCTTTACTATTAATGCATGAGGATTTAGTATTAAGTTTTCATGGTTGTATGCACTCTGGTATTCTTACATATTTTATTTTCTTCCAGTTTCCTGAGAGGGAATTTCTCTTACGTGTATCTTACATGGAAATCTACAATGAAACCATTACAGATTTACTCTGTGATACTCGAAAAATGAAACCTTTAATAATTCGTGAAGACTATAATGTGAGTAAGAGTTAAGGCAACTCTGAATTAGAGTTAGGTATTGGGGTTATTGTTCTTTGACATGTAATTTTAATTTCTATATTTTTTAAATGTCTCCTTTTCTATGGTTTTCTTTTTTGAAGCATTTATAGAGAGCCATCATTTAAGCAATATATATGGTTTTAAAAAGCTGACAGCTGTAATATATTTGTTTAAGTGTCTAAAAGTAGCAGAATGGAAGTATGAGGTTAGAATTTTTGTGCTTTGGCCTAGGATATACATTGTGAGTATTCATAGCTTGGCTTGTTATTTTTCTACACATAGATCAGTTCTCATTTTTCACTTCTAACATCCATAAATGAATTCTGTAATAATGTACACCTTCTTTTTGAGATGCAAACTTTTGACGGATTTTATTTCTCTAATATTCCCACAATTAAACTTGTTTCAGAGGAATGTATATGTGTCTGATCTCACAGAAGAAGTGGTTTATACATCAGAAATGGCTTTGAAGTGGATCACAAAGGGAGAAAGTAAGACTTCAGGCTGTATTGCTTTAAAACTCTCTGAAAAATTAACTTTTCAACCAAGTGTGTTTAGGTCTTAAATCACACTTTTACTTTTAAGCTAAAATGAAAGTTTTTCTTTGGATTTTAATATATGCAGCTGAAATATGACTCATTTTTGCAGAGAACAGACACTATGGAATAACAAAAATGAATCAAAGAAGCAGTCGTTCTCATACCATTTTTAGGATGGTAGGTGTTTATCTCTTCATTTTTATTTTGTCTTTACAATTAAGAGTGCACTCATTTTCCTACAAATTGCCTTTTCTGTCTAGATTTTAGAAAGTAGAGAGAAGGGTGAACCTTCTAATTGTGAAGGAGCTGTCAAGGTATCCCATTTGGTGAGTATTGATGAACCACGATAATATACTATATAAACCAAATTAAAATTTAATTCAGCCCTGGGTGTTTGGTTTAATAAGACCTGTTAACTGAACTAAATAGAAGAAAAAAAAAATCTGTAAATTGGTAGCTTAACCAGTCTTGTCCGTAGCATCAGATAAATCACTGAAATGTTTTAGGAAGAATTCAGAGGCTCTTTCTCTCTATAATGTTAAGGCTAAAATTTAGATGTAGGGACTGTAGCAGTTGAGGCTTTTCCTAAGCAGTAATGAAAAAGGATTTGTTTTTCTAAACACATTTAAGAGTTAAAGTAATCTTGGAATTGGGGAATATTTATTTATTTATTTATTTATTTATTTTTAAATTTCAGCCATTAGAGTTTAGACTCACGGGACCAACAAAAACTTAGATTGAATGGTTAAAAAATAATTCAGATTAAACATTATATGTAGTTGGTGGTCAATAACTGTTTGTGAAAAAAGTGACTATAAGAATTATGCAAACATTGCTTTTTTGCATGTACGTAAACCTTCCCCCATTTCATTCGTGCTACACTGTATCATTGCTTTCTTTTTCTCTGTACTCCCTACTCTTACCATTATTGCTTTATTCACCATCTTCAGGGCCTAAATTTTTGATGTGGTGTATGATTTAAGATTCCATGATTTGATTTGAAAACGTCAGGGAAAAAGCAGTAATAAATCTGTGACATATTTAATTCATTTTCAAGTTTTGTAAAATCAGATTCTTAATTATTTAATATCCAATCCTAGCTTTACCTCAGTTATTTGCTGTAAAAGTCTAAAATTTATTTCAGTAAACTTTAGTCTTTAGTCTTATTTTAATTCAACAACAAAAAATAGCCTAATGTCTTTTTTGTTTTGCAACCCTGGCCTGCTATATTCCACTACAATTTTAACTTCTTTCTTAATTTGCCTTTAATATTCTCTGCATAGTCAGTGATCCATTTGGTGATTTTTCTCATAGTCCTTGATGCTTTATCATATATGAACCTTAAATATCACCTGTCCAACCCATCAGCCTTCCCAATTACAGTAAGAATCTTCTCAGAAGTCTTCCCAGAAGAATCATCTTCTGAATATTTAGATATGGCCCTTTTCCGAATATCTGTTCCCATTGCCTTTGTGGGATGATAATATCCAGGTTCTCAGAGCTCTTCTTCTGTGTTCCTTTCTATGGCTTCTTTTCTCCTAACCTTCTAACAAAAACATGAGAGTGTCTGCTGCCTTTCCTACTTTAAGTTCTTGCCCTCTGGCATTCTGCCGTCATTTACATATTGATGACTGCCAAGTATTTATTTTATGTAGATTCTCTGAGTTCTAATATCTTTCTGCCTAAAGATTGATAAAATTGTGTGTTCCACTATTATCGCAAATTCCAGGGTATCTAGAACCAAATTAATTGCTCCCTGCCAGAGTGAATTTTTCTTTTTTCCAATAATACCAGCACCTTGTCACCTCAGCTGGAAACCTAAGTCCATTTTAACTCATCCTTTTCTGTTTTCCCCTTTGTCCAGTAATTCACCATTTCTTATTAATTACACCTTAGAATATTCCCACAGATGTCATGCTCATTTAGGTTCTCATTTCTTGAATTACTACATCAATCTCCTAAAACCTGGCTGCTGTGACTCTGGTCTTCTTCAGTCCATCATGAAGATTGCTAATATTATCCAAGCGCTGCTGTCATTGTCACTTCCCTGGGAAAGATTTGGCCACTCCTTACCAATCTAATTTTACTTCCTACTGCTCCACATGGGCTCCTCTTATAGATTGGGCCTCTTAGTGTCTTTGAATACTAAGATGTTCCCGTCTTTATGCTTTGAGGCATGAGGCCTTTCTCACCACTTTCCAGCTTTATTTTGTATCTGTGTCATCTGTCATAGATATTACCAAAAAAAAAAAAAAAAAAAAAACTGGTACTATTTTAGTGCTTTAGAGAAATCAAGTAACTGAGATAGCACCAAAAGATAGATTACCTAAGTACCTGTCCATCTCTGAAAGTCTCCATGGAAAGAAGTAAGTTAAAGTTCTGACTTTATCTTAATGCGTTCAGAATATTTACTGAGACTTTATCATGTTCTCAGCACAGTGCTGGGCTCTGAGATTAAAAAAATAAAGAAATCACTTCTTCAATATTTACTTTCTCCACTCAGCCCAAGCCACCATCATCTCTCACCTAGATTCCTGTACCAGCCTCCTAACTTGGCTTATTGCTGCCATTCATGCACCTCTCTGATCCATTTTCCAACCAGGGACTACAGTTGATCTTTTAGAAATTTAAATCAGGTTATGTCATTCCCTTGCTTTTAAAGCCCTCTAATAGCTTCCCATTGCATTTAGAAAATTCAGTTTCTTACCCTTACTTACAAAACCCTGCATAATCCAGGCCCTACCTACTTCTCTTACCTTGTCTTGTCATCTTATCCCACTGTCTACTTCACTTACTCTGCCCCACTGCCCTTTCTTTCTTTCTTTTTTTTTTTTTTAAATACATCAAGTCACTTTTGCTCTGTGACCGGCTATGCTGACTAGTCTATCTGGAATACATTTTCTCTTAATGTTTGCATGGCTGGCTCCTTCTTTGTCATCCAGATCTTAGCTTAATGAGAGGCCTTCCTCTGCCACCCAATCCAAATAAACCACCCTGTCCCTCTCTCTTCCCTCTTCTAGCACTCTATTTAAATTATTTGTATTATACTTGTTACAATATAGTTCTTGTTGGTCTTTTTCTCTCTTCTCGCCAACCTCCTGCTCTCTGACCACCATCAACGTAGAATGTACTCTCCAAAAGAGCAGAGATCGCATGTCTAGCTCACTGTTACATCTCTAGCATCTAGCACAATGCCCTGGTGCCTTATAGATAGTCCCTTTTTTTCAGCATTATTTTTTGAAATGAAAGCAAGTTCCATGCCCTTAAAGGAGCTATGCAGTCCAGTTAGGAACACAAATGACTAGCCCAACAGAATAAGTGCTATAGTAGTCATATGTATAAGGAGCTCTAACACACAGTTGAAAGAGCAATTCATTGGAGGTGTTGGAGAGAAAGGATAGAGTCAAAGCTACCTCAAGAAGGTAACATTAGCCCTGGGCCTTGAAGAGTAGGAAGACTAGAACTTCAAAACTACCTAAACAAAAGGAACAGCAAAAACTACAGCTTGGAAGTATAGAGGTACATGGGGTGTTTGGGGGCTAGTGAGATTAAGTAATGGATACAAGACTAGAACAAGACAGGTGCCAAATTGTGAAGAATCCTATTCACCATTGTAAGGTTTCAGACTTTATGTAGAAAATAGAGAGCCTACTCTGAAAGCATTATGTAGGCTATATCATAAAGAAGAGTCCAAGAGAAGGGGGAGGGCCTAAAGAGTGGAATGGAGCACAAGGATACAGATGGGGTATTCAGCTATACCATGTATTATAAATGTTCTTTCCAGAGTTCAGATTTTATATTTCAAGTTCCCCTTTTAAAGATTTATCTTACTTTATCTTACAGAATTTGGTTGATCTTGCAGGCAGTGAAAGAGCTGCTCAAACAGGAGCTGAAGGTAATGAAAACTGTTGAAGTTGTGTTGATCTTAATGTCTTCCTGTTCTTTTACAGGATAAAAAAGGTGACCAATAATTTTAGAAACTGATAAAACAATTTATTATTATTACTAATACTATTATTTTCTGGTAAGTCTTTAACATAAAAATCAGATTCTATACTTGGATAATTATTTACCTTGATCAACTATAGCAGCATTTAAAAAATTGGAACTGTGCAATTAATATGATTGTATAGCTGGAAAACCCATGAGAGTACCATGAAAACTATCTTACTTTCATAATCAGTAAGGAAATTCAGGAAGGTAGTGGGGTACAAAATTAATATATAGGCATTAAAAGCTCCCGTAATATAAACAACAACAATGGACAAAAAGATGCCATTTATAATAATTACTTAAAATATAAAGTATCTGGTAGAAATTTAACAAAAATGGTACAAGACCTATATAAAGAAAACTTCAAAACAGACCTGAAGGACACAAACAAATACTTGAATAAATGGAAAAGCATACAAAAGTCTTAAATAGGAAGATTCAAAATCATATTTGCCAATCCTCTCTATATTAATTTCTATAGTTAATACAGTCCTGATAAAAATATCAAGAGTACTTTTTTGTGTTGTTTAAATTAGGTGATTTTAAAGTTTATATCTAAAATGTAGATTTTAAATAATTTATATGGAAAAATAAAAACAAAAAGACTAGTCATGAAAATTCTGGAAAACAACAGAGTGCAAATTTAATCATACAAGGTTGAAAAACATATTATAATGTCATATAATTAAAATAGTGTGATTCTGATGCATGACTAGCCAGCCCAGTAGAACAGTAAAGAAAATCTTGAAAGAGTCCCAGATATGTACAGAATTTAGAGTACGATAAAGATGGCCCTTCAGATTTGTGAGGTAAAGATAGATTATTCAATGAATTGGTAGCCACTTGGAAAAAAATTATGTTGGATTTGTACATCATCCATTATACATGGCTCAAAGATTTAAAAGTAAAAAAGAACCATAAAACTTGTTGGAAGACAACAGTGGGCAAGACCTTTTTAACTATGAAACAAAGTCCAGAAGCCATAAAAGAAAGACTTGATACATTTGACTACATTAAAATGAAAATTTCTACGTGGCAATGATCACCATAAGCAAAGTCAGAAAGGCAAATGACAAACTGGGAAAATATGCAGCTTGTATTTCAGTTAGGGGCTAATCTCCATGATAGGCAGTGGATTCCTAAAGTTAGTAAGAAAAATACCAATAACCAATAGAAAACTGGGCAAAGGGTATGAATGAATAGTTCATAGTGCTGAACTGTGCCATGAGAAGGTGTCCTGTGCCATGAGAAGAACTGCTGATCCAAGAAGGGTGAGAGATCTGTGAAGCAAACCAGAATTCATCCTGCAGCCTGAAGTAGAGCTACTCAGCTGAGCCAGGCCTGTATCCACCAAACCAGTCCATCCTTATTCTTGTAAACAAGAAATAAATGCTTATTTTAAGCTGGTTTGTTAAGGAGCAATACTACAGCAGTAGCTGCCTGTTGCTCCTGTGAAATAACATCTGTTCAAAATTATCTATTGAAATATTTTTTGTAAAAGTCATAGATTGAAAACCTACATGTCCATTAATGGGAGGCTGGTTAAACAAATTCTGATACATCCATACAGTGGAATTCTATGCTATAAAAAAAAAGAATGAAGAAGGCCCATATTTACTAATTTGGAAATTTCTCTAAGGTATTGTTGCCACATGAACAAAAGCAAAGTGAAGAATAGTGTGTATAGTATGCTTTTATTTGTATAAAGCAAGAAGCAGGGAAATGAATATATATGGACTTGTACTTTAAAAATCTATGAACAGGAAACTACAAATGCTGGAGGGGATGTGGAGAAATTGGAACTCTTATTCATTGTTGGTGGGACTGTATAATGGTTCAGCCACTCTGGAAGTCAGTCTGGCAGTTCCTTAGAAAACTAGATATAGAGCTACCATTCGATCCAGCGATTGCACTTCTCGGTATATACCCGGAAGATCGGAAAGCAGTGACACGAACAGATATCTGCACGCCAATGTTCATAGCAGCATTATTCACAATTGCCAAGAGATGGAAACAACCCAAATGTCCTTCAACAGATGAGTGGATAAATAAAATGTGGTATATACACACGATGGAATACTACGCGGCAGTAAGAAGGAACGATCTGGTGAAACATATGACAACATGGATGAACCTTGAAGACATAATGCTGAGCGAAATAAGCCAGGCACAAAAAGAGAAATATTATATGCTACCACTAATGTGAACTTTGAAAAATGTAAAACAAATGGTTTATAATGTAGAATGTAGGGGAACTAGCAGTAGAGAGCAATTAAGGAAGGGGGAACAATAATCCAAGAAGAACAGATAAGCTATTTAACGTTCTGGGGATGCCCAGAAATGACTATGGTCTGTTAATTTCTGATGGATGTAGTAGGAACAAGTTCACTGAAATGTTGCTATATTATGTAACTTTCTTGGGGTAAAGTAGGAACATGTTGGAAGTTAAGCAGTTATCTTAGGTTAGTTGTCTTTTTCTTACTCCCTTGTTATGGTCTCTTTGAAATGTTCTTTTATTGTATGTTTGTTTTCTTTTTAACTTTTTTTTTCATACAGTTGATTTAAAAAAGAAGGGAAAGTTAAAAAAAAAGAAAAAAGACAAACAAGGAAAAAAAAAAAAAAGATGTAGTGCCCCCTTGAGGAGCCTGTGGAGAATGCAGGGGTATTCGCCTACCCCACCTCCATGGTTGCTAACATGACCACAGACATAGGGGACTGGTGGTTTGATGGGTTGAGCCCTCTACCATAAGTTTTACCCTTGGGAAGACGGTTGCTGAAAAGGAGAGGCTAGGCCTCCCTGTATTTGTGCCTAAGAGTCTCCTCCTGAATGCCTCTTTGTTGCTCAGATGTGGCCCTCTCTCTCTGGCTAAGCCAACTTGAAAGGTGAAATCACTGCCCTCCCCCCTACGTGGGATCAGACACCCAGGGAAGTGAATCTCCCTGGCAACGTGGAATATGACTCCCGGGGAGGAATGTAGACCCAGCATCGTGGGATGGAGAACATCTTCTTGACCAAAAGGGGGATGTGAAAGGAAATGAAATAAGCTTCAGTGGCAGAGAGATTCCAAAACGAGCCGAGAGATCACTCTGGTGGGCACTCTTACGCACACTTTAGACAACCTTTTTTAGGTTCTAAAGAATTGGGGTAGCTGGTGGTGGATACCTGAAACTATCAAACTACAACCCAGAACCCATGAATCTCGAAGACAGTTGTATAAAAATGTAGCTTATGAGGGGTGACAGTGGGATTGGGAATGCCATAAGGACCAAACTCCACTTTGTCTAGTTTATGGATGGATGTGTAGAAAAGTAGGGGAAGCAAACAAACAGACAAAGGTACCCAGTGTTCTTTTTTACTTCAATTGCTCTTTTTCACTCTAATTATTATTCTTGTTATTTTTGTGTGTGTGCTAATGAAGGTGTCAGGGATTGATTTAGGTGATGAATGTACAACTATGTAATGGTACTGTAAACAATCGAAAGTACAGTTTGTTTTGTATGACTGCGTGGTATGTGAATATATCTCAATAAAATGATGATTAAAAAAAAAAAATCTATGGAAGAGTAAACTATTAACAGTGTTTTTCTGGTGTACAGATGGGACTGATTAAACAGGGAATTAAAGGGATGGAACATTTTCAGAGTGTACTTTTTTTTAACTTTTTGATGTTTGAGCCATGTGATCAGATTAACAATTAAAAAATAAGAACCTTAGGTAAATCTAAGGTTCCTGTATCTGGGAGACCTGAAAAAAAAAAATAGTTTTGAATTGAGGGGTCCTCTTTGAGGGAACAGGTTTTTTCCTCTTATCATTCTTTATGCAGTTGTGCTTTTTTGTGTGGGTTTTTTTTTTTTTTTTTTTTTCCCTCCCATTTACCTTTTCTTTCAGAAAAGATTCACTTAATAGGTGGGAGGAATAGGGAGAGAACTCCTTCTACCTGTGATGTTAAATGTGGGCTCAGGTCCAATCCACAGCACAGACTTTAGCCTCTGACCCTTTAATTTCTAATTTTTGTCATTACTTACCAATAAATAAGTTCATCCTAGTACATGGGTCAGCACCTTTTTGTTATCATGGACCAGGTAGTAAATATTTTAGGATTTGTGGGTCACATATGGTCTTTTTCACATACTCTTCTTTGGTTTTTGTTTTTGTTTTTGTTTTGTTTTTAATAACCTTTTTAAAATGTAAAATATTTTCTTAGCCTGAGGGCTGTTGGCTAGATTTGGCCCATGGGCCTAGTTTGCCCATATACTAGATTACTTTTTCAAGACACACTTAAAATGATTTTAATTTTAATGTTTGTTTGTTTTTTTAACAAATTCAGGTATGCGGCTAAAGGAAGGCTGTAATATAAATCGGAGCTTATTTATTCTGGGGCAAGTGATCAAGAAACTTAGTGATGGACAGGTTGGGTGAGTTTATCCCATTGTACACTTACCTTAAGTTTTCTGTTTCACTGAAAATCGTAATATTTCAGTGACACTATACTGATTTCTTTCATATATTCAAGAGCTTTTGTGATTCTGTGAATGTGTAGTTTCTAGTACATATGACTGACCTATTGAATTTACTTTCTAAATAATTTTATACTCTGCCTCATATAACCTGTTAAGAACTAATTATTAAAACATGGCTAACTTAAATGGTCTGCATTAAAAATAAATTAATCACCTAATATTATGTAAAAATCCCTAATATATTTTTTTTCCCGAAACTTATATCTCACTAAGTGGTTTCATAAATTATCGAGACAGCAAATTAACACGAATTCTTCAAAATTCCTTGGGAGGAAATGCAAAAACACGTATTATCTGCACAGTTACTCCAGTATCTTTTGATGAAACACTCTCTACTCTCCAGGTGAGTTTGATTTTCATCTCAACTTATAATGAGAGAAGATCAACCTTAAAAAGAAAAAGTACCTTCTAAAATTAGACATAGTTTTGTTTTAATTGACATACCTGTAATAATAAAATTGCTGTGTTGTGTGTAATAGTATTCCTTAATTTAATTTTCTCATACTTCAATAATTTATATCCCATCTTCACAATTTTGACCACATCCAAGTACTATTTTACTGAAATTTACTTGATATTCTTCTCTAAATAATGGTCTTTTTTTAACTTAATTTATGTTAAAAGGAAACTATATCACTATTATAAATGAAAAACTAGTATCACTTGTCACAAATAAAAGGTAACCAAAAAAGTATGTGTGCATACCAAAATAATTTTTTTTCTATTTGTGCTAGTTAACTGTTGGCCTGCCAAAGGTTCTAAGCCTAAAACGTGCATTTTCTGGGGTTTTTTTGTTTGTTTGTTTGTTTATTTTAAAAAAGGATAATTGAGACATCAATAGAATAGCAACAACCAAAGACTTAATGTTGTTTAATGGCCAGCTGCATGTACTCACTTAAGTCACTTCTGATATTTATACTTTGAGAAACGTTGCTTTAAATAGCTGTTGAGCACTTGATCAAGGTACTGGCAGGGATACAAAAATAGAAAATAAGAGTCCCTGGCTTCACAGAATTTATAGGGAAGATAAGTTTTGTCTTCCAACATTGTTGCCTTGGATTGATATTTATGTTGTTAAGAGGTAGGATAGAGTTCAAAGGAAGAAGAGAATGCTTTTGGCTGGAAACAAATCTTCAGAGTGGAGGAAACATTTGTACCAGACTTTGAGGGATAGATGGGATTCCAAAAGCCAGTCCCATTGCTCTCTGTTGTCATCTGTCTTCAAAATATTTCTTTGACTTTCCTGAATAGTAGCAGCCGGGATAAATTACAAAGCATTGCTCTGGGGACATAGAATGTGTTCAAAAGTATTAAGCTAACTGGGCCAAGTATAGCATTGTTTTTTTTAAGAAACTTAATTTCAAGCAACCTAAATATTATTAATTGCATTCAGATTTTTTAGTTTTGAAAACTCAATGCTCTCATGTTTTTTCCCAGTTTGCCAGCACTGCTAAATATATGAAAAATACTCCTTATGTTAACGAGGTATCAAATGATGAAGCTTTGCTGAAACGATATAGAAAAGAAATCATGGATCTTAAGAAACAATTAGAGGAGGTATGTGTGAAACATGTATTTCAGTACAGAATAAGGGCAGATTTAGAACTGAGATCTGCCCAAATGCCCAAAGACTCTTAATTCACGAATATCTCAATTGCTACTGTAAGTTTAAAAGAAATCAATTGATAAAAAATTTTAGTTTAGTTTACTAGATTTACTTTCTTGAAATTATTTCAAGTTTTGTTCTTCATGTCCATTGGAAAATTTTGAGATTTTCAAATAAGCCAAATACAGATACTTTTAAAAGTCTTATAATCACAAGTACCTATGGAATTCGATTAAGACTAGACACCATGTATAGTTACTTAAAGCTATCTTATGTGTTTTTACCCTACCTTGAATTCCTCTTCTAACCATAAGATAGTAATCTAATAATATGGCATAATCATCTGTCATTCTAGTTTGTTTGACTGTTTTAACCATTGTGGCTCATATTTGCAGAAATTTTACATTTTTTATGATTTTTTTTTTAAATGAGCTAAAATATCAAATGGTACCATTAGAAGATGACATCTCTACCTTTGTTGTAGGTATTTAAATCTCTGCTTTTATGGCTTCACTGCTAGTTTTCCATATATTTTTAGGCAATTAATAGAGGTTGTTTAACAGCATTGTTATACTCTAATGCATGGCATGTAAAATAGTGATATGAGAAGAAATATATATTTTACTTTATTACAAATTTGAGAAACTATGGATCATGTTAACTACAATATTGGTGTTCTGGAGGTAGGGTATATTTTATTTCGATAGAATATAAATTTGTAATTCACATACAAATTTAATATTCTAATTTTGAAGGTTTTAGAATCTAGCTAGGCTTCTTATTAACATAAACCAAAACTACAATTTATAGGTTTCTTTAGAGACTCGGGCCCAAGCTATGGAAAAAGACCAATTAGCTCAACTATTGGAAGAAAAAGATTTGCTTCAAAAGGTACAGATTGAAAAAATTGAAAACTTAACACGAATGTTGGTGACCTCTTCTTCCCTCACATCACAACAGGAATTAAAGGTAAAATTTAAAAGATAACAGCTTAAATTGGTACATAGAAAATAGAATTAGTATTTCTATCTATATGAGATCATTTTTATTTCTTTCTCTTTAGGCTAAAAGAAAACGAAGAGTTACTTGGTGCCCTGGCAAAAGTAACAAAGTGAAGGACTCAAACTATGTTAATGAATTTAATATGACAGCATATATAACAACAAAAACACACAAGGGTGCTGTAACTTTAGGAGAAATTGATGAGTGTGGGTACTTTTTCAGTTGGAACTACTTTTAATTATAAAAGGATCCCTTTAAAGAGAGACTTTATAACTCAGTGTGATGAAAGTATTTAAATAAAACGTGTACACTTTAGAAATGATTACAGTGAAGAGTATGATAAAAAATATGTAATTTTAAGAAAGTAACTATTCAGAAAGTTGCCTATTACTTCCGAATCTCTTTAGAATAATATGCAATAGTTGAAACACAGACAAGATGGAAATTTTTAGTGTTTATTTTTGTTCTACCAATTATTCAATTAAGTTAATATCCATATAACATCTTTTTTAAACTTTCCTAATCTTGAAATTGTGGCATTAACAAAGGAACCTGTTTTAAAATTATGTCTCCAACATTATAATCTGTTTTCTAGGGGCATTTTAAAATCTATTTACAGTGATCAAATCAAATTCATAATTTGACCATTTTACCAATATTGTATTAAGGATCTATATCTTATCACTAATTGCAACCAGTTATCTTAATTCACACAATAATATAAGTGACCACATCTGTTTTTAATGTCTTCTTGGCATTCATATTCTGAGGAGCACTTATTAGCTAATTTGAGCTTATTATTACTTATGATCAGAGTATTGTTTATTAATCTTTAGTTTGACTTTTAGAAAACTTTATAAACGTGTTTATGGATGGATTTCTTTTTCCTCTAATTATAGCTGTCTGCTCAGAGTATGATGTTTTCAGTAACACCCTTGATACATTATCTGAGATAGAATGGAATCCAGCAACAAAGCTACTAAGTCAGGTAACAATGTATTTTACAGACCATTATCCTTTACTCGTTAAAATTCATTTGCTATTGGAGTTTACTACTACTGCAGCACATTATTAGCCCTGACTTAATTTTAGTAACAGTTTTGGTTCTAGTTAAGACATCTGCTACTCTTTGCACACCTGGATGATAACTATATGGCATCCAGAGGGAGGCTAAAAATTTCATGAGGCAGGTGTATGTTAACAGTTAAAAGGTTTTGCTTCTAAGTTTTTTACCAGAACCCAATATCTACAATATTTTTCAAGTTTGTTTTGACTTGGGCAATCCCATAAGTATGAAAGGGCTGATTTTTAAAGTGTCAAAATTCTCAGGCAGAGAGGAGAAGAATACTATATTAGGGATGGGTGATATTGGTAAATAACACTGAAAAATAAAGATAAATGGTCTTATCCAAATTGTTTAAGAATACTCTAATAAATACTTAAGTAAGTTAGATTCCATGTTTACTGTGTAGGCTATTAATGTTCAAAGATTGCTTCTTGGTAATTATTATTGACATTAAGTTAATCCCTATAGTATTGCAGGTGAAGTGCTTACATCCCAAAGACATACTCTAGAAGTTTATTGTTGTCGTTTTTAAATCCCTGTTATTAGCCTTTTTTTTAACACATAGTTTATCTCTTTATCATAATAGTATAGAAAATAGAAATAAGTCTCTTTTGAGTATGGGAAAACATAGCAGTCACTAGAGTTTTAGAGGTCAATAAATAACACCTCTGTTTACCTTCCTGAATTCAGAGCCATCTGAGAAACATAACAGGAGTCAGACAGGTAGAGAATTAAATTATCAGCCTTATTACGGATCAGAACTGACCTAGAGAAGGGAGCTTGGATTTGTGACCAAATGGGCTTCCCAGCACACACCCTCCACCCCCATCCCAACCCCAGCTGATCTTTCCCAGTCAGGCACAAGCAGAACATGTTTCAATCCCTTTCAAAATAGTCTTCTATTCTAAGGTTAGCTAGTTTACCAAAATGTAGGCCTTTTTTTATACTCTGGATCAAGCTAGACCATTACAAAGATATTGAAGAACAGAGGTCCTAAGTGACCAAATGATTCAAGGTGGTTTAACTAATTCAATTTTTAGTTAAGGAAACAAAGAATACATAATTTGAATTCCTTCCGACCTGAAAATCTGGTTTTGTTTATGACAGGAAAATTTAGAAAGTGAATTGGCCTCGCTTCGTGCTAACTATGATAGTCTGGTATTAGACTATGAACAACTAAGAAGAGAAAAAGAAGAAATGGAATTGAAATTAAAAGAAAAGAATGATTTGGATGAATTTGAAGCTCTAGAAAGAAAAGCTGAAAAAGATCAAGAGGTAAGAGATATGGAAATTTGAAACTAAATAAAACCATACTTTACAAAGAAAATATTCTTATAAATATATCAATATACGATTGTGATATTGAGGATGCAACTATTTTTCATATGTATACAAAATTTGGAAAACTTAGGAAATATTTAACTCATTAAAAAAATTTTTTTAAAATAGTTAAATCATATGTTTCACATGTGCTTATGCAGGAAAAGAAGGAATTAAAAACTCCTTTTGAATGGTTTAGTGGATCTGCCTATTAATGGATTTGTCTTGAGGAAGTGCTTTCTTTATAATTTGTATGTTATCGATTTTTAATTTATTGAGTGTTGCAGAAATGCTGTCAGGAGCATAGCCATTTCCTATTGCGACCACTATGAATTTTAATATCTAGCTGAATGTTTTATGCATAGATACTACATATTAATGTGGAGTTTTTTTTAGAAAGTATATTCCTTAATTGGTAGAACTTTATTAGAATAGGCGGAGACGCTGATTTTGCACATTTTGTTTTTCTTTCTCCGTATTGAGTTGTGAAAACTAAAACCAATGCTAAATAATTTTAATGGAATTTTTTTAAATGCAACTGATTACTTGAATTTTTTAAGCCATATCATATTAGACAGCAATCCAAAACCTAATCCAAAAAAATCATCAAACTTTGGGAACTCTAATTGTCAGAAAGACTTAAGTGTTTTCTTAGTACGAGGACCAGGTCCTTAACCTAGAGTCCTCAGACAGGATGAAATTATTTTGCAGAATTTTTTAATGCATATTCATTTTTCTGGAACAAGAATCCAAGGCTGTTATCAGAAATGCAAAGTGATCCATGAACCTCCCTCCAACCCCTCTCCTCTCCCCAAAATAAGAGCCAGTATTTTGGCATAGTTAAAATATAAGTTAATTTGCAGCTGCTTTTCATATTTCTGTATGAATAGCCCAAAGGACGTGATCCTTTTTCTCAGTATCAGTTAGTTTTCCCCCTTTACTTTTTAAAAAGAAAAAAAAAAGGATTCTGTGCCAAAGCTTTTATTTCCATTTTACCTATAATTAAAGTTAATCCTACATTTCCTAGGTTTTCCATCTAGAAAGAAAAAAGTCCCTAAGTTCTCAATAGGATATCGTTTCACTTGTTTTAAAATTTGCATATTAATAAAATGCAAAATGTCATGAATAAAACTGGATTTTGTTGGGAGGGGCAGTCTAGCTTCCTGGATAAAAGCATTATCTGGGGCAAAACTGCCTGGATTTAAATCCCAGTTTTGCCACTTACTAGCTGTCTGTGAATCTGTCTCTGATCAGAGAAACTGTCATGAATTACGAGCAAGGCCTTGAACCTCTCAGAACTTGCTTTCTGCATTTCTCCACTCCTGAGGTTAGGCAAAGCGCTTGCCATCATCCCATCTAACTCCAAAGTTTTATCTTATTTTTTGTATGTTCCTTATTATATATAACAATATGACATAAAATTGATTTCAAGTGTGGCAATAATTTCTCTCATTTTTCCTTACATCATTAATATATTACATTATTAGCAAAAATTGAAGCTCACTGAATGAGTTGAATCAGTGTGTAGAAAGATTATAAAATACCACAGAATGAATGACTTGTATCTCACATCTCACATTTCTTTTTCAGCCAACAGTTGAGGGGGAAAATAATTCTATTACCTTCATTGTTAATTGGGCACAAATTGAGATTTTGGGTTCTTTAAGGGAACCTAATGAATTATGTAGTAAAAACTTACCCTATTTAAAGACAGTTTTGTTATATCCATTCCATTGTAAACTAAAAATGTTAAGTCGGTCTATATGGAGTAAAATATATTCCAAAACTTAGATTTTAGGGAAAGGTTTAACCAAAAGGGAAAAAAGTCAAATTATGACATTAGGACATGTGGTCGTTGCCCTGGTAGCCTAAGGGTTTTATCAAAAATTACCAAAGCTGGGGATAATTTTCAAGTGGCAAAATAGAAATATATGATGCTTAAACTGTAATTTTAGAGGGAGGAATAAAAAAGGACATGTACCACCATACTCAGCAAGCAAGAGAAATCTCATCCAACTCCTATTTTAATTTGATTTATTTAATTTTATGATTTCTACAACTTAGAGATTTTTGTCTATGATGTTAAATGTGTCACTTCACTTGCCAAAAATTACAGTTGAAATCTGCAATATTTTCTTATCTAGCAATGGATTAACTGTTGCTCAGATAGTATTTTTAAATCCTTTTTGGTACTAGTGCACTTTCTCTTTATGCTAATTACTTTTGCATCTTAAACAATATGTTATTGTCATTATACTCCAATCTTTACAAAATTTACTTAACCTCCTTTTCTGTTTACGAGAATCAATACTTAAGATAAAATACTATTCAAATGAGAAGTAGGAAAATTTTCCCTCTTTCTAGAAGTTTATTTTCTAAAAATGTTTTCAAAAATTGATTGATTATTTGGTTCTTCATGTTTGGTAAATGTGATTTTCTTCCACAAAAATTAGAAATAGTCAAGGAAGAAAAAGTAAAAGATGAAGCCAATTTAAATTATAACCAATAGAAATGTCTAAAATCATGCTGTATGATAGGATAGTCAATAGCCATGTGTGGCAATTGAGCACTTGAAATGTAACTAATATGAATTGATGTAATACAGAAAAGAATGTAAAATATCTCATTAAATTTTTTTATAATGATTATATGGGGAAATGATAATTTAGATATATTAGATTAAATAAAGTTATTATTAATATTAATTTCACCTGTTTCTTTTTACTTTTTTTAATGTATCTACTAGGAAACTTTAAATTACATATATGTCTCATATTTCTATTGGACAAAACTGCCCTAAAATTGGAAGGTACAGCACTTGTCTGAAATCTAAAACTAGTCAGGACTGAACTAAGAATCCAGAAAATATTATTTAAACAAGATACTATTTTCCTAAGACCCTTACATTCTATTAGAAATTGCTTTTGCTGTTTACATTCTCATCTGATTGTGAAGATTAAGTAATTTTAAGGGAAAATATATTATCTTTAGTAAATTGTGTTTTACTTGTTTTGAACACAAAGGTTCTGGTACTCATTTATTGCTACAGATACTTGGACAGAAAGGAAACTTTTGTTATCTTTAAGAATTCCTTACATTTAGACAGTTGAACAATATAAACAATAACATCATCTTTCTAATATTTCCTATAGAATAAACCAACTAGGTAATAATTGATCATCCTATACTTCTTTAGCTTTGGTGACATAGTAATAAAACAGGAAAAGCACTACATGAAACTACCCTAAACCAAACTAAATTCCAAATCACAACCCATTAAAAAGTATGACAGTGTAGAACCACCTGGATCTTACAGGGTAAATTCATTTCAACACTTAGCCTAAAACAACAATCTAATAAAAGGATGTGGTTTTTTTTTAAGTGTGATTACCCTTTTCTTATCCCCTCTAAGTGGTGTATACTAATTTGCTATTGACATTTTTTGCAGCTTTATTAACAGATGGCATAATTGTTACTGGGGCCGTGCTGAGGTTTATTCTGATTTGTTTGATTTTTTAATTTTATGTTTTTAAATAATGAAAGGCTCATTGGCAGTAGCTTGAACAGTTGATCTCTGCTCACTTAACTGTATTGGGTGATTCTCAAGCAGTGAATGAATGCTGTTTTTCTTTTGCTTTATTAACTGTTGGTTTGCTCTATTGCCTGTTCACATGCTCCTACAGATGCAACTAATTCATGAAATTTCCAACTTAAAGAATTTAGTTAAGCATGCAGAAGTGTATAATCAAGATCTTGAGGTGAGCACTTGTGTTAGTATTCCTGTTGATCAATAACTAGAATTATAAAACATCAATTGTAATTAAGCATGATTTCAGAAAACAGAAGAAATTGTGTGTTTTAAATGTCAACAACTTTTTAAATTTTGCTGTCTACCAATTTAAGCTCTTTGTGTAAGTTTTTTTTTTTTTTTGATCCCTTAGAACTCAAACCAGAGGCCTAAATTATGTCTCTTTTGAATCTTTTAGAATGAGCTAAATTCCCAAGTACAGCTACTTAGACAAAAAGAAGACCAGATTAAGAAGCTACAGGAATTCATAGAGTCTCAGAAGTCAGAAAATATTAAAATGGACTTGTCATACTCAATGGTAAAAATCAGGTGTATTTTGTTTTGTAGTCATGTTAACATTTACATTTACAGTATATCATCTTCATTATCATAGCCAATAGCTTATATTGGGCCTATCATGTGCCAGGCACTCTTATAGTCACTTATTACAGTATAATATTTCTTTCAGTCCTATCAATAATGCTATAAAAGAGGGACTATTGTATCATTGCCATTTTACAGAAGATAAAATAATGACTAATTTTTAAATTTTGGGTTTCTGTTCAGTTCTAAACAAATGATATATTGCATTTTCATAATATAGCTATTTTAACATTTTGGTGACTATTCTTTCAGAAACTTTTAACTCTAGGTAACTTTAGTTGCTGTAAAATAGATCTTGGCATATTAGTTTCTATCTTCTTTTCTTTCCATTTAAGTTTTTCAGAGTAGTTGTCACTACCTTTTATTTATGACAAATGATACTATTCCAAAAGGAGTCACACTCTTTCACATCACACAGTTCTGAGGTTGGGAAGGAAATACTTTCATACATTCCTGGCATGCTCATTAATGGAATGGCAAGCAGAATTGTCTACTTTTTAAAATTGTTGTTTATTTCCTTCTTCTTAATATAATCATTCATTTATTCACATACTAATTTTTGCCAAGGATATATGGCTGAGTTAATGTACCTCTCTCTAAAAATGAAGTATGGCTCTTTCCATGTATTTATCTGGCATTTGCATTTTCTCTTTGTGAGTTGCCTTTCATCTTTTCTCTATTTTCCTAATGGATTATTTCCCCTTTTCTTTTCAATTTGTGATTTAATATCCTTAATATTAATTATAAACTACTTGCCTGTCATAATCTGGAGAGAGTAACTCAAAAACACATAGGGAATTTGAAAAGTCTAGTTGAACAACAATTGTATTACCCTTTATTAAATAATAACCGAGTTCTTAATTTATAGTTGTCCATACATTGCTTTGAAAATTGGGGGGAAAATTCTGTTAATATTTTTATTATAGAAAGTATCATTTCATTTATGCTAAAAATGTATTTGGTGATTAGCATATTTCACCCTTTTTAATAATGTGAAATTACATATCTTATTCTCTTAAGTCTTTTCCAATTAGAAGAAAACAAGATTTCACCAAATCCCTTTTGTCATGGGTATGTTATCCTTTCTTCTCCAGGAAAGCACTGAAGACCTAAAACAAATGAAACAGACTCTGTTTGATGCCGAAATTGTAGCCCGTGATGCCAAGAGAGAATCAGCCTTTCTTAGAAGTGAAAATCTGGAATTGAAAGAAAAAATGGTAAACAATTTTTGTGATATATATAAAACACTTATAACTACCAGTATATTTTTGTGAATTTTCTGTGTTTCTCTCAATAGAAAGAACTTTCAAGTACATACAAGATAATGGAAAATGATATTCAGTTATTTCAAAGCCAACTGGAGGCAAAAAAGAAAATGCAAATTGATCTAGAAAAAGAGTTACAATTTGCTTTTAGTGAAATAACAAAACTCACCTCCCTTGTGGATGGCAAAGTTTCAAAAGGTATTTTATAATTTCAGGCTTATGTTTGTGCAAATCTGACTTGTTCTAGAATTGTACCTAAAGGTGGCAACTATATATCAATAATTAAAAATCTATTATGCTCTGATTTTTTAAAATAGTTTATGTTATGTTTCAGTATCACTTGGTATTGGTTTTTACAAAGATTTCCATGAGCTTCAAATCATAAGATTTTAAAAATTATTTTTCAATAAACTGGACCTGATCTAGGAAAAGGTGATTCAAGAACTATTAAAAAATTCATTACCTGTTTGCCAGTCTTGACTCTTTCTTTAATAAATCTGATATAATATGATTTAAATAATCTAACTTTGTGTCTGTCTAACTTAAGGTTATCCCAATAACTATAAGCAGTTTTATTTAATTTACCAAAAACTTTCTAGACTTGCTGTGTAATTTGGAATTGGAAAGAAGGATTACTGAACTCCAGAAAGAACTAAACAAGAAAATTGAAGAAAACACAGCTTTGCATAAAGAAGTTAATTTACTCTCAGAATTGAAGTCTTTATCCCCTGACGTAGAAATGCTAAAGAAAGAGGTAAATACATTTTTAAACAATTAACCCTTCTTTCGATATAATTACCTTTGCAATAGTGCCTTAAATATTTTAACATGATTTATTTAAAGTAGCAGGCAAGTAGCACTATAAACATTAGTGCTTAACATTAATCAAGTCTTGACATTGAGTTTAACATAGAAATGAATATAGTTCACCTTCTTATTTCTTCTGCTGCTACTGGATGAAAAAATATAGTTTCCAAGTATATTTAACAGTGTATTTAGTAACATAATGTAATCCATATAGCAGCCATTTCTATAGTCCTCAAATGTTGCATTTAAACAGAAATCTGTGGCCCACTCTTTAAGTCTTTGCCTTTTTTTTTTCATTTTTTGTACCCATCATATCACTATGTTGAATTAAAAAGAGTAATGAGGTAAGAGGATAATATTGATAAAGTTTTAGAGGCCAGTGTAAATCTTGCAGACTCCTACACAATTCTGTAAACCTATGGCCTATCAGCCTTTCCTTTCTCTCTACCTTGCTAAAAGAAATTAAAATGGCAAGGATTTGAGTACTTCATTATATGGCAGACCTTAGGCTAAAAAACTTTTAGGAACATTATTTTATTTAATCATCTCATCCTATCACCCCTTTAAAGTAGGTGCTGAGGTTTAGCCCCCAAAAATAGTTATTGAACTGATAAGTGTTCCAGAAAGGATCTTCCTCCTAAGCCCATGCTTGTAGCAACTATGCTGTATAGCCCTTCTTTCCTTTTGTATCTCCTTTATCTCTCCTCTTTTTCCCATCTCCTTCTACCCTTCTACAGTGATTAAACTGTTTATGAGATGGATATGGATCACTTAAGTTGTTTGTGCATAATGTTTTTTTTTTAAATCTGTGCTGCAATCAAAGCCTTTAGAAAAAATACATAAATATAAATCCAGTTCTGTGAAAAACCATAAAATGCCTTGCCACACCGTAAAGTTAAACATAGATAAGGAAATAGACACATCCTGATTAGGTGTTTCTACTGGGTATCCTCTATGTAATCCTTACTAGAACTCACA
Source organism: Choloepus didactylus (assembly GCF_015220235.1). NCBI lineage: Eukaryota > Metazoa > Chordata > Mammalia > Pilosa > Megalonychidae > Choloepus > Choloepus didactylus. Next base: position 112,548,690 of record NC_051309.1, on the reverse strand, counting down.
GAGATTAGAAAACTGAACTTTGAAAATAAACAGAGTAATATATTAAGTTATAAAAATGTGACAAGGATATTGCCTTTGCTCATTCAAATCTTTGCTTAGTTTCAATGTTTTTTTTTTTTTTTTTTGAGATAAAACTTGTTTTTCCAGAAAACTGCTTTATGGAACACGCATTGCTAACATTCCTAAATCTTACTTCTTTTTGATAGATACATGATAAATCTGAAGAGCACTGTCTAACATCAGAAAAAGACAATTTTTTTTTCTGAAATAGTTCTTAATGATAGTAGAATTCAAGGGTTGATTGAAAAAATAGTAGAAACTAAAGATGACCTAGCAGCTACCCAGCTGAATAATAAAAGTACTGATCAAGAATTGCAAGATTTTAAATTTCATCATATGGAATTTGAGCAAAAGTATAAGATGGTCCTTGAAGAGAATGTGAGAATGAACTAGGAAATAGGAACTCTCTCTAAAGAAGCTCAAAAACTTGGTTTAAGTTTGAATGATTTGAAGATAGAGTTTGGTCCAAGATTCTTTGTAGGGAAATGATCTTTAGTTTGCTAGGATTTAGCTTCCATATGTGTACCTTAGAATGCTCTGCTTTTACCATATCACATTTACTTTTTTTTATTTTAAAGCTTTCTCACAAAACCCAAGAACTTCAACAGAAAACAGCTGAGGGGGAAGAAAGGTTAAGTGAAATGGAACAGCTGAAAGAAGAATTAGAAAATAGGAATTCTAGACTGCAAGCTATAGAAAAGGAGAAAACATTGATTAATGAGAAACTTCAGCAAACCTTAGAAGAATTAAGAACCATAACCCAAGAAAAGGAGAACCTAAAACAACTCCAAGAGAGCCTGCAAATTGAGAGGGACCAACTTAAAAGCGATATTCAGGAAACTGTCAACATGGTAAGAAGATTTTAAGTGGCTAAACTTTGAAAACTTGGGGTCCCCTTTAAAAAGTTACAGGAGCCATCATTATTTATGATCAAACAGCAACTATAAAATTATCTGACTTCTTGCACATTATTCTAATGGAAATTTTTTTATATCCTTCTGAAAAAGAACATAGACACCCAGGAACAATTACGAAATGCTCTGGAGTCTTTGAAACGACACCAAGAAACAAATAACGCACAAAAAATGAAAATTTCTGAGGGAACTTCCAGGAATTTGCATATAGAGGAAAATACAGGAGAAACTACAAATGAATTTCAAGATGAGGTAAAGGTTATTTCTTTTTGTTTTGAAGTTTTCATATACTTGTATGTAAGCATTCTCCTTTTTCTAACCTCAGACATTTAAGTGGTCACCTCTTATTTCTTATTCATGACAGTAATAATAACAGTAATTTATTTTTCCTTGCAATTTTACTGAGATATAGTCACATACCATACAATCATCCAAAGTGTACAATCAGTTGTTCACAGTATCTTCATATAGTTATGCATTCATCACCACAATTTTTGAACATTTTCATTACTCTAAAAATAATAATAATAATAAAAATAAGAATAAAAGCAGAAGTTAAAAAGAACACTCAAAACAACCCATCACACCCCACTATTCATTTACTTTTTCATCCCCATTTTTCTGCTTATCTGTCCATACACTGGATGAATGGAGTATGAACCACAAGGTTTTCTACAGTCACACGGTCACACCATATAAGCTATATAGTTATATACTCATCTTTAAGAATCAAGGCCACTGGGTTACAGTTCAACAGTTTCAGATATTTCCTTCTAGCTGTTTTTTTTTTTACTTCACTTTTATTGAGATATATTCACATACCATGCAATCATACAAAACAAAGCGTACATTCAGTTGTTTACAGTACCATTATATAGTTGTGCATTCATCACCAAAATTAATTCTTGATGTTTTCATTACCACACACACAAAAATAATAAGAATAAAAATTAAAGTGAAAAAGAACATTTAAAGTAAAAAAGAACACTGGGTACCTTTTCTTTTTTTTCCCTTCCCCCATTTTTCTACTCATCCATCCGTAAACTAGACAAAGGAGAGTGTGGTCCATATGGCTTTCCGATTCACATTGTCACCCTTCATAAGCTACATTTTTATACAATCATCTTCAAGATTCATGGCTTCTGGGTTGTAGTTTGGTAGTTTCAAGTATCCACCACCAGCTACCCCAATTCATTAGAACCTAAAAAGGGTTGTCTATATTGTGCGTAAGAGTGCCCACCAGAGTGACCTCTCAGCTCCATTTGGAATCTCTCTGCCACTGAAGCTTATTTCATTTCCTTTCACATCCCCCCTTTTGGTCAAGAAGATGTTCTCCATCCCACGATGCTGGGTCTGCATTCCTCCCCAGGAGTCATATTCCACGTTGCCAGGGAGATTCACTCCCCTGGGTGTCTGATCCCACGTAGGGGAGAGGGCAGTGATTTCACCTTTCAAGTTGGCTTAGCTAGAGAGAGAGGGCCACATCTGAGCAACAAAGAGGCATTCGGGAGGAGGCTCTTAGGCACAATTATAGGGAGGCCTAGCCTCTCCTTTGCAGCAATAGTCTTCCCAAGGGCAAATTCTGTGGTAGAGGGCTCAACCCATCAAACCACCAATCCCCTAGGTCTGTGGGCATGTTAGCAACCATCAAGGTAGGGCAGGCCAATACCCCTGCATTCTCCACCAGCTCCTCAAGGGGGCTCTGCATATTTTTTTCCTTGTTTTTTTTTTTTTTAAACTTTTTTTTTTTCCTAAATCAACTGTATGAAAAATAAAAAAAAATTTTAAAAAATTAAAAATAAAAAATAAAACATAAAATAAAAGAACATTACAAAGACACCATAACAAGGGAGTTAGAAAAAGACAACTAACCTAAGATAACTACTTTACTTCCAACGTTTTCTTACTCTACCCCAAGAAAGTAACCTAATGTAGCAACATTTCTGTGAACTTGGTCCTACTATACCCATCAGAAATTAACAGACCATAGTCATTCCTGGGCATTCCCAGAACATTAAGTTTACCCATGATAGCTTATCTGTTATTCTTGGATTATTGTTCCCCCTTCCTTAGTTGCTCTCTATTGCTAGTTCCCCTACATTCTACATTATAAACCATTTATTTTACATTTTTCAAAGTTCACATTAGTGGCAGCATATAGTATTTCTCTTTTTGTGCCTGGCTTATTTCGCTCAGCATTATGTCTTCAAGGTTCATCCATGTTGTCACATGTTTCACGAGATCGTTCCTTCTTACTGCCGTGTAGTATTCCATCATGTGTATATACCACATTTTATTTATCAACTCATCTGTTGAAGGACATATGGGTTGTTTCCATCTCTTGGCAACTGTGGATAATGTTGCTATGAACATTGGCATGCAGATATCTGTTCCTGTCACTGCTTTCCGATCTTCCGGGTATATACCGAGAAGTGCAATCACTGGGTCGAATGGTAACTCTATATCTAGTTTTCTAAGGAACTGCCAGACTGACTTCCAGAGTGGCTGAACCATTATACAGTCCCACCAACAATGAATAAGAGTTCCAATTTCTCCACATCCCCTCCAGCATTTGTAGTTTCCTGTTTGTTTAATGGCAGCCATTCTAATCGGCGTGAGATGCTATCTCATTGTGGTCTTAATTTGCATCTCTATAATAGCTAGTGAAGCTGAACATTTTTTCATGTGTTTCTTGGCCATTTGTATTTCCTCTTCAGAGAACTGGCTTTTCATATCTTTTGCCCATTTTATAATTGGGCTGTCTGAACTATCGGCCTTGAGTTGTAGGATTTCTTTACATATGCAAGATATCAGTCTTTTGTCAGATACATGATTTCCAAAAATTTTTTCCCATTGAGTTGGCTGCCTCTTCATGTTTTTGACAAATTCCTTTGAGGTACAGAAACTTCTAAGCTTGAGGAGTTCCCATTTATCTATTTTTTCCTTTGTTGCTTGTGCTTTGGGTGTGAAGTCTAGGGAGTGGCCACCTAATACAAGGTCTTGTAGATGTTTCCCTACATTATCTTCTAGGAGTTTTATGGTACTGTCTTTTATATTGAAATCTTTGATCTACTTTGAGTTAATTTTTGTGTAGGGTGTAAGGTAGGTGTCGTCTTTCATTCTTTTGGATATGGATATCCAACTCTCCCAGCCCCATTTGTTGAAAAGACTGTTATGTCCCAGTTCAGTGGCTTTGGGGGCCTTATCAAAGATCAGTTGGCCGTAGATCTAGGGGACTGTCTCCAAATTCTCAATTCAATTCCATTGATCAATACGTCTATCTTTGTGCCAGTATCATGCTGTTTTGACAACTGTGGCTTTATAATAAGCTTCAAAGTCAGGGAGTGTAAGTCCTCCCTCTTCATTTTTCTTTTTTAGAATGTTTTTAGCAATTCGAGGCATCTTCCCTTTCCAAATAAATTTGATAACTAGCTTTTCCAAGTCTGCAAAGTAGGTTGCTGGAATTTTGATTGGGATTGCATTGAATCTGTAGATGAGTTTGGGTAGAATTGACATCTTAATGACATTTAGCCTTCCTATCCATGAACATGGAATATTTTCCATCTTTTAAGTTCCCTTCTATTTCTTTTAGTAGAGTTATGTAGTTTTCTTTGTATAGGTCTTTTACATCTTTGGTTGAGTTTATTCCTAGGTACTTGATTTTTTTAGTTGCTGTTGAAAATGGTGTCTTTTTCTTGAGTGTCTCTTCAGTTTGTTCATTTCTAGCATATAGAAACATTACTGACTTATGTACATTAATCTTGTATCCCGCTACTTTGCTAAATTTGTTTATTAGCTCTAGTAGCTGTATCATCAATTTCTCAGGGTTTTCCAGATATAAGATCATATCATCTGCAAACAATGACAGTTTTACTTCTTTCTTTCCAATTTGGATGCCTTTTATTACTTTGTCTTGCCGGATTGCCCTGGCTAACACTTCCAGCACAATGTTGAATAACAGTGGTGACAGCGGGCATCCTTTTCTTGTTCCTGATTTTAAAGGGAAGGTTTTCAGTCTCTCACCATTGAGTACTATGCTGGCTTTGGGTTTTTCATATATGCTCTTTATCATACTGAGGAAGTTTCCTTCAATTCCTAGCTTTTGAGGTGTTTTTATCAAAAAGGGATGTTGGATTTTGTCAAATGCTTTTTCAGCATCTATTGAGATGATCATTTGATTTTTCTCTTTTGATTTGTTAACGTGTTGTAATACATTGATTTTCTTATGTTGAACCATCCTTGCATGCCTGGAATGAACCCCACTTGGTCATGGTGTATGATTTTTTTAATGTGTCTTTGGATTTGATTTGCAAGTATTTTGTTGAGAAAATTCTTGCATCTATATTCATTAGGGAGCTAGGCCTGTAGTTTTCCTTTTTTGTAGAATCTTTGCCTGGTTTTGGTATTAGATTGATGTTAGCGTCATAAAAAGCGTTAGGTAGTATTCCATTTTCTTCGAGGTTTTGAAAGAGTTTAAGTAAGATTGGTGTCAGTTCTTTCTGGAAAGTTTGGTAGAATTCCCCTGTGAAGCCATCTGGCCCTGGGCATTTATTTGTGGGAAGCATTTTGATGACTGAGTGGGTCTCTTTGCTTATGATTGGTTGGTTGAGGTCTTCTGTTTCTTCTGTGGTCAGTCTAGGTTGTTCATATGTTTCCAGGAAATTGTCCATTTCCTCTGCATTATCCAGTTTGTTGGCATACAGTTGTTCATAGTATCCTTTTATAAGTTTTTTTAATTTCTTCAGTATTGGCAGTAATGTCACCTTTCTCATTCGTTATTTTGTTTATATGGGTCTTCTCTCTTTTTGATTTTGTCAGTCTAGCTAGGGGCTTGTCAATCTTGTTAATCTCAAAGAACCAACATTTGGTGTTGTTTATCCTCTCTATTGTTTTTTTGTTCTCTATGTCATTTATTTCTGCTTTAATCCTTGTTATTTCTTTTCTTGTACTTGATTTAGGATTGGTTTGCTGTTCATTTTCTAGCTTCTTCAGTTGATCCATTAGTTCTTTGATTTTAGCTCTTTCTTCCTTTTTAATGTATGCATTTAGTGCTGTAAATTTCCCCTCAGTACCACTTTTGCTGCATCCGATAGGTTTTGGTATGTTGTGTTCTCATTTTCGTTCGTCTCTATATATTTAGCAATTTCTCTTGCTATTTCTTCTTTAACCCACTGATTGCTTAAGAGTGTGTTGTTTAACCTCCAGGTATTTGTGAATTTTCTAAGTCTCTGATGGTTATTGACTTCTAATTGTATTCCACTGTGGTCAGAGAATATGCTTTGAATAATTTCAACTTTTTTAAATTTATTGAGGCTTGTTTTATGTCCCAGCATATGATCTACTCTGGAGAAAGTTCCGTGAGGACTAGAGAAGAATGTGTATCCTGGTGATATGGGATGTAATATTCTATACATGTCTGTTAAATCCAATTCATTTATAAGATTATTTAGGTTTTCAATTTCCTTATTGGTCTTCTGTCTGGTTGATCTATCTATAGGAGAGAGTGATGTGTTGAAATGTCCCACAATTATTGTGGAAACATCAATTGCTTCCTTTAGTTTTGCCAGTGTTTCTCTCATGCATTTTGTGGCACCTTGATTGGGTGCATAAACATTTATGATTGTTATTTCTTCCTATTGAATTGCCCCTTTTATTAGTATGTAGTGGCCTTCTTTGTCTCTCATAACATCCTTACATTTAAAGTCTGTTTTATCTGAGATGAATATTGTTACTCCTGCTTTCTTTTGGCTGTAGCTTGCATGAAAAAATATTTTTCCATCCTTTCACTTTCAATTTCTTCGTGTCCCTGTGTCTTAGATGAGTCCCTTGTATGCAACATATTGATGTTTCATTTTTTTTGATCCATTCTGCCAATCTATATCTTTTGACTGGGAAGTTTAATCCATTTACCTTCAATGTTATTACTGTGAAGGCATTTCTTGAATCAGCTATCTTATCCTTTAACTTATGTTTGTCAGATATATTTTTTCCCTCTCTCTCTTAGTGTCCTTTAATGTACCCATACTGAATCTCTTTAGTACTGAACCTTTCTCCATCTCTCTCTCCTTTCTTTGTTTCTCTGTTAGTAGGGCTCCTTTTAGTATCTCAAGTAGGGCAGGCCTCTTGTTAGCAAATTCTCTCAGCATTTGTTAGTCTGTGAAAAATTTAAGCTATCCCTCAAATTTGAAGGAGAGCTTTGCTCGATAAAGAATTCTTGGATGGAAATTTTTCTCTCTCAGAATTTTAAATATGTCATGCCATTGCCATCTCGCCTCCATGGTGGCTACTTAGTTGTATGCTGTCTCCTTTGTATGTGGTGAATTGCTTTTCTCTTGCTGCTTTCAGAACTTGCTCCTTCTCTTCAGTATTTGACAGTCTGATCAGAATACGTCTTGGAGTGGGTTTATTTGGATTTATTTTATTTTGGAGTTCGCTGGGCATTTATGATTTGTGTATTTATGGTGTTTAGAAGATTTGGGATGTTTTCCCCAACAATTTCTTTGAATACTCTTTCTAGACCTTTATGCTTCTCTTCCCCTTCTGGGACACCAATGAGTCTTATATTTGGACATTTTATATTATGCATCATTTCCCTGAGGTCCATTTCAATTTTTTCAATTTTTTTCCCCATTCTTTCTTTTGTTCTTTCATTTTTCCATTCTGTCGTCCTCTAGGTCACTAATTCGCTGTTCAGCTTCCTAGTCTTGAACTATGAGTATACAGAATCTTTTTAATTTGGTCAAGAGTTTCTTTTATTTCCATAAGATCATCTGTTTTTTTATTTACTCTTGCAATTTCCTCTTTATGCTCTTCTTGGGTCTTCTTCATGTCCTTTATATCCTGTGCCATGCTCTCGTTGTTTGTCTTTAGTTCTTTGATTAATTGCTTCAAGTACTGTGTCTCCTCTGATCTTTTGATTTGGGTGTTTGGGCTTGGGTTATCCATATTGTCTGGTTTTTTCATATGCTTTAAAATTTTCTGCCATTTTTGGCCTCTTGGCATTTGCTTAACTTGATAGGGTTCTTTTAGGATATGTAGACTGATTCAAACTCTTATCTCTAATTTGTCAGTTCTGCAGCTTCGTGGAGTACACTTTCTCTAACTAATCGGCAGGTCCCTTCTAGCTGTTCTAATATAGTAAAAACTAAAAAGGGATATCTATAATGCATAAGAATAACCTCCAGAATGACCTCTTGATTCCATTTGAAATCTCTCAGCCTCTGAAATTTTACTTTGTTTCAATTTTCCTCCCCCTTTTGGTCAAGAAGACTTTCTCAGTCCCACAATGCCATGTCCAGACTCATCCCTGGGAGTCATGTCGCACGTGGGGGGAGGGCAGTGAGTCCACCTGCCAAGTTGGCTTAGAGAGAGAGGCCACATCTGAGCAATGAAAGAGGTTTTCTGGGGGTGACTCTTAGGCACAAGTGTAAGTAGGCTTAGCCTCTCCTTTTCAGTAACAAGTTTCATAAGGGCAAGCCCCAAGATTGAGGACTCTGTCTACTAAATTGGTAGTCCACAATATTTGTGAGAGTATATTACTCACAGTAATTTTACAAGCTTGACTCTAATGTTTTTTAAATAACTTTGAATATATCTGCTTGTAATCAGTTTTAAAAGGAAAGGGCAAAAAAACACTAGTTAAAACTTTGAAGAGCTGATATTTTCTGAGGCCTGATATATTTGAAAATCTTTGAAAGTCCCTTTTAATTCTACAAAGGTAAGATTGAGTGTTTATTCTTAATTATAGCTAAAATATTTGTTTTATGCCAGATTTTGTATGGTGAACTTGTTTTGGATTCACTATAAAATCAATGAGTATATTATATCTATGTCTATTTTTAGGGCTCAGATCATAATTTTACTATTAAATAATGAAACCTCTCTTTAATAACTCATTCTAGGTAGTATTGTTCCTTTTGTCCTGGGACTTTATAATAGTTGCTGAACTGGTATTCTGGTTTGCTAAAGCTGCTGAAATGCAATAATCAGAAATGGATTGGCTTTTAAAATGGGGGTTTATTAGTTCACAAATTTACAGTTATAAGGCCATGAAAATGTCTCAATTAAGGCATCAACAGGATGATACCTTCTTTCAAAAAAGGTTGATGGTATCAGGGGCTCCTCTGTCACATGGGAAGGCACATGGCTGGCTCTGCTGAACTTTCTCTCCCAGGTTTTAGCTTCTGGTTTCAGTGGCTTTCTCCAAAATGTCACTGGGCTTCTGTCTCAGCTCTGTGGGTCCTTGCTTGCTTCTCCAGGGGGGGCATACTCTGGATTACATAGCTTAGGTTCTCTGAGCTCTCTCCAAAATGTTAGAACTTTGTTATTTGTAAGCCTATCCTCACATAAAGGACAAATTTTGTAAAAATTTTATTGTTAGATACATTAGTTTTTACTCATAATCATGGTAGCTAAAATATTTTCTAAGCTTAGTTCAGATTTGAAATTGTACCTTGGATATCATTACAGAGGATATTGTCTCAGTCTACTTTGTCTTTGCATATAACAACTGTTTTTTGGAGTAAAAATGAGAGATTCTGAATTGTAATATCTGAAAGACTGTTTCCAAAAGACTTCTGTTCCCACCTTAATTTCTGATATACTTAGATCTGTGTTTACCATTGTCAGAAATTCATGCATATTGCCAACAATAAGGGAAATTAATAAAGTTTTGTTTATCCATATCCACCTTAGAGAATTGGACAGCTGTTAAAAATTACGATTTGAAGATTACCTAACAGCCAGGGAAAACACATATGATCTAAGAAGAAAAGACAAGCTAAAAATAAATTCCTATATATGTAAATTAATTGTAATAGCTGCATTTAAAAAAGAAAATTAATGGGAAAAACTCTGACAGGAAATATGCCAGAATTCTAATAGTGGCTGATGAAGTTGGTGACCTTGTATGATTTTTCCCCTTTATTTTCCAGATTTTTTCATAATGCATCAAAGATTATTATGAAAACTTTTTAAAGCATGTGTGTCCAATATGGAGTTGAATATGTTCACTGGGCTGGTATAAGATTATATGGTGATACCCTTATTTCATACCAACAACTGTAATATCACTTTTTGACTTTCTCTGCCAATGAGTCCATATATTTGATTACCATTGAATAAGACTTAGATATGTATAAACAAACATTTACTAATATGCTTTTAAGCAGTATGTGAAAAGTGAATATTAAGAAAAGGTGAATTGATATTATGAGATGTAGTTCTATCAAAATTATTTTGTCCTCTAGGTAAAATAAAACTCTTACCTTTTATAAGTAGGACTGCCTCTGAAAATAAAGATTTGCAAGGTATAACAGTGGGGTGGACAGAAATAGAATGGTAGCGTTTATCTATAGTTGTCCAAGTACTTCTTATCAGTGAATAGATACAAGAGCACACACTCTGGAGCCAGACCACTTGGGTTCAAAACCTGGGTGTCCCCCTCTCTCTCTGAGTGACCTTGGGCAAGTCACTTAACCTTACTAGGCTGAAGTTCTGTTTCTTCATCTGTCAAACGGAGATACTATGAGTATCTTAATAACAGCTCCTACTTCGTAAGGTTATAGTGAAGATCAAATGTATTTGTCTATAAAAATAGTACCTGCTAAAAATAAACATTACTGAAAATTATCATTATTGTTATTAATTATTGAAGATTTCTTTAATGTGTATATATATTCTAGATGCTCAGCATAGATAAAAAACAAGATTTGGAAATGAAAAACACCCAAAAAATGATGACTGATGTTGGGGATAATGAGCTAATTGAGCAACAGAGGAAGATATTTTCTTTAATACAGGAAAAAAATGACCTCCAACAAAAATTAGATACTATGACAGAAGAAAAAGAACAATTGAAGACTGACCTAAAGGAAAATATTGAAATGGTAGGTTTTAGCACAAAATACTTGACAGTATATTTTTGTCTATGTTTTACCATTTTTTATCAACTTTATTTAGGTATAATTTGCATGCGATAAATTAAATGTGTCAGATATAAGTGTACAATTTGATGACAGGTATCTCTACTTGTGTACACTCCACCCAGTCAAGCTAGAGAACATTTCCCTCACCCCCAAGTTTTCCTCATGTTCCTTCCCTGTCAATTCCCATCTCAATCTCTGCCCCAAGCAATCACTGTCCTGATGTTTTTTCACTTTAGATGACTTTGACTCTTCTAGAACATCAGATAAATAGAATCATTTAGTGTGTACTTTTTCATGTCTGACTTCTTTCTACCTTCCTTGGATATACCACAACTTGTTTATTCCTTGTTCTGTTGATGGAAATGTGGGTTATTTCAGTATTTGGCTATTTTGAATAAAGCTGCTGTAAACATTCCTGTACAGATCTTTTTGTGCTGCATGTCTTTTATAAATGCCTGAACAGAGTAGCTGTGTCATAGAGAGGTATATGTTTAACTTGATGAGAAATTTGCTAGACTGATTCGCACATTGTACCATTCCCACCCTCAAATTAAGAGAATTTTGGTAGCCCCCACATCCTCACCAATACTTGGTATTATCATTGTTTTGAATTTTAGCCATTCTGGTGGGTATTTATCTCATTTTAATTTGCCTTTTCCTGATGATTAATGAAGAGCATTTTTTTTCATGTGTTTATTGGCTATTATATATCTTATATAAATTATCTTTTTTTCAGTGATGTGTTATAGATTATAGCATACAGGTTTTACAGATATTTTGATTTCTTCTTTTATGCTGTTGGTTTTGTTTTTTTTTGTTTTTTTTTTTGTTGTTGTTTGTTTGTTTTTAACTTCTTTTTTAAGTTTGCTGTTGATGTTTGCCAAAGTTTTCAGACCTGCTTTAGTTTGGGTTCTATGGTTAGGTACAAATATAATGTGTATAGACTGAAATTACTATTTGGATTCATTCACTGTGGACCACAATAGAACCTGACCTTTTGTGTTATGTTTTAATTTTATATGTTCCTTGGAATCGTCTGTTTGTTCCAAACAACTGTATGTAAATAAACATACAAACAAAAGTCATACTGTCTTCTTAATACCTGCCTTCTTATATTTTTGTGGTCTTGGTACTTGAAAATGTCACTGTGTAAGCTACATAATTGCTATTAGCCCAAGTCATACTACTAAAGAGTGGGCTGCCATTTTGTGTTTGCTGGTGATCATTGTGTAAAAACCAAAGCTATACCCTTCTGAAAAGCCCATCAGTCAATGAAAGCTTAAGAAAAGTCTTCTTTGGTTTATGGGCACAAATAATCTGATCTTTCAGGATAGAATGCTAAGTCCAGTATGTAAGTTGAGGAATAAACAGAGAATAAAAAGTAGATTTTGGCATCTAATGATTAAATTAAGGACTCTTTAAATGGGTCTTCCTCAAATAGTTTGCTCTTGATTTCTTCATTTACAGGCTGAGGTAAATGCTGATTTTTTTTTTTTTTTATCTGATTTCTTAAATATAAGCTAGTATTATATATTTTAATCTCAGCTTCTTTTTTATTCTAGACGATTGAAAATCAGGAAGAATTAAGAATTCTTGGAGATAAACTTAAAAAACAACAAGAAATAATTGCACAAGAAAAGAACCATACCACAGAGAAAGAAGAAGAGCTTTTAAAGACCTGTGAGAGACTGGCAGAAATTGAAGAAAAGCTGAAAGAAAAGGTGAATTGTTAAAGTTATCTTCCTATTTTGTTATTTCCTGATTTAATTTTTTTTAATAAATTTTGATCCCCCATAGACCTGAATCCCAAAAACAGCCTGTACCTCTCAAATGAACAGATCTTAATGCTAATATTTTGGACAGTTTCAACTCCTAATGAGATCTTGATTTACATCCCTTGTGAGAATTACATTATTCTAGAGTCTTCGGGTGAGAGAGGGCTTTGTATCTTCTCAACTAATCCCCATCTTTAGTCATATGATATATTCATTTGTCAAATATTTATTGAGCACTGCCACAAGCCAGTCACAGATCTACACTTGAGATAACATTAGTCAACAAAACAAAGATCCTGTCCTTGTGGAGATGTATTAGTCATTCTCTAAAATAGAAAATCTATCACTAATGTTTCATTTTTATTTGATGAATTAAAATATTTGGAATAAACTATTGGCTTGAGACTGTTTTATATAATAATGTTTCACCTAGTATTATCAGGTAATTAGGTTCCATTAATAATTGATGGCTTTGAAGAAAATAAACTTTCTTATTTTAACTATTTTTGATAGAAATGTTTCTAACATATATCTTTACATGCTTTATTAGGGCATAGTGTAAGTAAGGAACCTTTTCTTGATGATTAAAGGTCATCAATATGGGTATCTATTCTCATCCTGCATTACTACATATAAAGTACACTAGGATTCTTGAAGTATGTCCCCTGTTATCCCACCAATAGTGTGTTAATCTTTTATTTTACTGCCTTATTGTACAAATAGGTTAAAGAAGTATGAGTAACTTTCCCTGTCTTTGAAGTTAAGTGTTCAGTTTGTGTGACAGCTATTCACAACCTAGGCCTTTTTCTTAAATTTCAAGGTTCCTTCCATCTCTTAGATGTTTGCAGTTTCCTAAAATCTTTTATTTCATGGAAGTAAAGCTCTATGATAATATTTGCATAAGAGCTAAGACTTGTAAGAATTTTACTGCCCAAGAATCCTAAAATGTACCCGTGAGATCTTTCTATATAATCTAATGGCAATATCACGTGCATTAGAGGTAATATATTATAGTTTTTATTGTTATTCTTCCATGGGGTATTTTTTCCTAATATTTATTTTCTTTTAATTCTTATCCATTTCACAATCACTTAATTGAATTTACTAAAACTCAGTTGTCTAAAGAAGTTAAAGAAACAGGTTTTGAATGCCTCAGTGTTTGTTTGGAATACCCCTAAAAGAATTTGTTGAAAGTGAAAGTAAATTATCCAAGAAGTTTTTAAGACGATGAGGAATAAAGTTATTTGGCAACTGTATTTGCATATTAGTCTCTCTTCTCTCTTATTTTTACTCATTTTCAGTTTACTTCCTTGATCACCTATTTCATACTGACTGACACTGTGCTTGGAATGTTAGTTTACTTTTAATGCTACTTGTCTTTACATTGGGTGAGTAGGCAGGGTTGTGATCATGATTGTTTTAGTTTGGAAAAGTACATTTTACATAAGACTTTTGAGAGAATACTAGCAAAATGGTAATTATAAAAACTGCATCTATCTTAAGAGCCAGCAGCTTCAAGAAAACCAGCAGCAACTTCTTAGTGTAAGAGAAGAATTGAGTGAGATGCAGAAAAATATGAATGAAATGGAAAATTTAAAGAACGAACTAAAGGACAAAGAAATAATATTGGAACACGTAGAAATGGAGAGGCTTGAGTTGGCTCAGAAACTTCATGAAAATCAGGAGGAAATGAAATCCATAACCAAAGAAAGAAATGATCTAAAGAAGCTACAGGAGTCAATTGAAATAGAGAGAGACCAACTTAAAAGATACATAAGTGAAACTAAAGCTAGAGTAAGTTATACATTTTTCCTTTATCTGTTACATATTTTTTGTTGTTGTTTTTTGTTTTTTTAACTGAGCCAGTTGGAAAAGGAGCAGCAGTGTAGGATGATGTTGTAAGTGTTCTTTAAATTTCACTTGCTAAGAAGGTCTAGAAACAAGAACTAAAATTTGCTCTCATGTATATGAATACCAAGAAATACTGATGAACTAAGAATAAACATTTCAGAGAAGATGGCTTAATGTATACATATTATAAATATAAATTATAGATATTTATAGATATATAAATTATGAATATTAAGAAAAATCCAATGCTGAATTACAAGAAAAAGTTTATTGTTTTTTCTTCCTTCCCTCCTTTGTTTCTCTTTTGGAGGAAAGACAAGCTGTAAATAGTGGCTAAGTTATAGTTCATTCATTAACTGAAGGAGTATTTGATGTACGCTAATGTGCCAGTAACAGTCCTAGATTATGCAAATACAGAGGGTAGAAGACGGACAAAGTCCCTGTGCCTATAGGGCTTACTTTGTGATGGAAGGAGGTAGCTAACAATTAAGCAAATGAATGAACAAGATACTTCAGATAGTGTTCAATGCTGTGATGAAAAGGAAAAATTGTTATAAATGGACCAGCCTATATTAAAAGTCTATTGTGTTCCAGATATTGACTATGGAAATGTAAGACATTGTCCTTTCCTCCCAGTAGAAGCATGTAAAAAAAAACTCCTTAAATTCCAGTTTGATAAATGTAGAAATATCATGTATCATTTGCAAAGTTAAGTGGTACCACTAATGATCATGGGAAAAGTGAATCAGGCTGCACACATAGAAAATTTGAGAAGCAGTATTGGTATCCACCTGAGAATAGGAACCATAAATTTATTGGGATAAAATCTGCCTTATTATGATTCTTCTCTTATAGCATTCAGGAACTAGTGTAGAAATGAAGACGCATACTCCTGATTGACTTAACAGTTTATTGGTAAAGTATTAGGACTAGTGGATTTGAGATGCTGGTTAGAGAATGGCTCACTTTTGGGTATAAGCTGGAAAGAAAGAAAGTAATGACAGAATATGACTGGCAGAAAAGTCATGAAAAGCTTCAGTGGGAATCCAGGAAAATGACTAAATAGGAGTTTGATCCAAGATGGGCCCTGAGAGTTCAAGATCATTTCTGTTTCTCTGGAAAGTATCCTGATCTTTTCTCTTTAAAAAAAATTAAAATAATCTCCAGATACTAACCTTGGTATTATATAATTGTTACAAGATCCCAGCACTTTATGAGGACCAGGAACTACTTGCTAATATGAAAGAAGTCAGTGAGACTCAGGAAACAATGGATGAACTGGAGCTATTGAAAGGGCACTCCAAAGCTAAGGATTCAACAACAGGAAGCATAGAAATGGAAAGGCTCAGACTGACTGAGAAACTTCAAGAAAATCAGGAAGAAATAAAGTCTCTAACTAAGGAGACAGATGCCCTTAAAACAACAAAAGAAGCACTTCAAGTTGAACATGACCAGCAGAAAGAGGACGTTAGAGAAACTTTGGCTACAGTAAGTTTCATCCTTTTCCCTCGTTTAGTAAATGTTTTATTAAGAATTAAGTCTTTGAAAAAGGGGGCATTTATGGTGTGGTTATAATGTTACTACCAATTTTCTTTAAAATATCTCTTAATCATGAAGTGATTCGGAACAGAAAAACTAAAAAATCCTCATATTCAATGGCACAAATACTAAGAAACTATCGAAACTAAGAGAAAATGTTTCACAGAAGACAGCTGTTTGTTCAAATATTCAAAATAACTTAGAAAAAAAATGCTGAATTATAGGAAACGGTAAAGCCAAAAATGAACTCACTATTTTTTTCCATTTTAAACTGTACCTCTAGTATCCCATAAGGCACTACTGTCTTCCTCTTTGCTTCAGCCAGAAGTCTGGGAATCATCCTTACCTGTATCCCTTCTTCCCTGTCCACTCCATTATCTAGTTACCAAACCTTGTTGATTTTAATGTGTACATTTATGTGTACATCTGTATATACATATTGCAAATCTTCCTACTTATTCTCCACATTGCTGCCACCCTAATCCAGACTGCTATCATTTCTTTCCCTGGGTTTCTGTGTAGCCTCCTGACAGGTCTCTGCATTCATTCTCATACTTCATTAATGTACTCCCCATTCTGAGCCAGAGTGATCTTATCATAACACAAATTCAATTATGTCAGTGTCCTTCTTTAAAACCCGTTAATAATGTTTTTGTTTTTGTTTTTTTTTTTTTTTTAATAAAGACCAGAATCCTTCACAGGCCTATGAAACCCTGGATCATTTGGCCCTTGCTCTGGTCACTAACCTTATTTCAGCTTATTCTACCTGCTCACTGTGCTCTGACACTAGTCTTTGCTTTTCTATTTCCCATGACTTTCGGATATTCTGATCTCCCTACCTGAGTTCTTCCGTACCCCTTTGCCTAACCAGTGCTCACTCATCCTTCAGATCTCAACTGAAGCTTTCTATCCCCCAGAAAGCCCTGCCTAACCTCTCACAATAGCTTAGGTTTATCACTAATGTGCTGGGAGATCCTGGAACCTCAGTTTGATAAGATTTGGCATCAAATCTGTCTTTCCCCTAAAATGTAAGTCTCAAAAAGGCAAAGATCATTTAAGTCTCATTTGCCATTTTTCTCCAACCTCTAATATGATGCTGAAAACACAATAAGCCTTCAATAAATAATTGTTAAATGCCTGAATAACAGAAAAGTGGGAAGGTAGAAAGATCTCTGTGTAAATTCTGCCTTAATTATTTTAGAAAGCATCCTGATTTCTTTTCCACTAAAGTAAAATAAAAATATCTCTGGATATCAACTGTACTGCTTTTTGATTCTGTTAAGATCCAAGAAGCTCAAGACAAACAAGAACAATCCTTCAATGTGAAAGAAAAAGACGATGAGATAAAGAAAATGATGAATGAGATCAAAGACTTGAAGGAGCAGTTCAAAGCCAAAGATTCAGCACTATTAAGGATAGAAAAGGAAAATCTCAAGTTGTGTGAGAGACTTCAAGAAAGTCATGATGAAATGAACTCCATAACCAGGGAGAGAGATGACCTAAAGAGGCTTCAAGAAGGTCTTCAGTCTGAAAGTGACCAACTCAGAGAAGAGTTAGGAGAAATTGTAGCTAGGGTGGGTTTGATCCTTCTCATTTATGTATTTTTAAAAAATATTTTGTAAACAAATATTTTTGTAAGAACTAAGCCTCTGGAAAAAAGGAGTTATGGTGCAATGGTTATAATGTTTATATAAATTTATATAATTTATAAATATAAAAATTGTGTTTATATATAAAAATTATATATGTTAATATAATTTATGTAAATGTCTTGCTGTTTTCTCTAATAATAAAGCACCTGGAAACCAAAGAGAAACTTAAACTTGCTCAATTTCACCTGAAGGAACAGGAGGGAACTATTAATAAGCTGAGAGTGAATGTTTCACAGAGAGAAACTGAAATATCAAGTATTCAAAAAGAATTAGAAACAACCAATGATGAGTTACAAAAAAAGGTAAATTGGGGGCGAAAAACAGTGGGAGGAAACCTAGGGGAGGTTATTAACTCCATTATAATGACCACTATTTACATATTATTGTTTTAGAAATTGTTCTAGGCCTTTTTCCCTAAAGAAAAAATAAAAACAATTTTTGGTGTTAACTTGTTATTTTATCATTATTTTAAGATCCAAGAACTTCATGAGCAACGGGAACAACTTCTTAATATAAAAGAAATCAGTGAGACTCAGGAAAGCTTGAGTGAACTAGAGCAATTCAAGGAACATCTCAAAGCCAAAGACTCAACCCTACAAAGTGTAGAAAGTGAGAAGCTCAAGTTGACTGAGAGACTTCAGGAAAGTCAAGAAGAAATAAAAATTATAATTAAGGAAAGGGACGAATTGAAAAGAGTGCAGAAGGCCCTTCAAACGGAGAGAGATCAACTCAAAGAAAACATTAAAGAAATTGTAGCTGAAGTAAGTTTCCCTCTTCTAATGTTTTTTGAACAAACAAAAATAGCATTGAGATGATAATGATGAAGTTCACTATTAAGTTTTACTAATTTTCCTCTAATTATAAAGGGACTTGAAACAAAAGAGAAACTAAAAACTGCTTATCTTCATCTGAATGCGCACCAGGATACTATTAGTACACCAACAAAGAAGATTTCAGAGGGTACAGAACAAGCTGCAAATAATCAGAGAGATTTAGAAAATTCAGATACTGAATTAAAGGAAGAGGTAGGCTAAGTGGAAAATAGCAACTGATTATTGTGTTCCTCATACCTCTTCTGAAAGAAAATAATATTCACATTAGACTAAAATGTAAAGATGATTACCTTCATTTAAAGAATTCTTCCTTTTCCTTATTAACTGCCTATATCCTAACTTATTTTATGATTATCTTAGATCCATCAACTTTTTAAGATGAGAGATATCAGTGAAACTCAGGAAAAAATGTGTGAAATGGAACATTTGAAGAAGCAATTTGAGGACCAAACGTCAACTCTGGAAAATACGGAAATGGAGAATATAAGGTTGACTCAGAGACTCCATGAAAACCTTGAAGAAATGAAATCTATAACGAAAGAAAGAGATGACCTTAGGAATGTAGAGGAAACTCTCAAAGTAGAGAGAGACCAGCTCAAGGAAAACCTAAGAGAAATCACTGTTAAAGTGAGTTGCCGTTTTTTGCTCATCTAGTAAATATGATGTGTCCTAAAAGAACAGACACCTTCTGAAAGTGGGTAAAAGGATTCATGAGATTGTAAATTGGTACAACATTGGGGGAGATTGGAGGGAGAATATTTGATGATATCTTCCAAATCTTTCAATAACTTTATTCATTGGCCAGAAAAGTTCAGTTATAGTTATTTATCTTGCACATATTTGCATATATGTGCAAGGATAATTGTAGAAGGATATTTATTGCAGCAAGTTCAATAGCAAAATAAAACAAACAAAAAAATAGGAAAATTCTAGCTGTCCATTAGTAGGGGAGTGGTTAAAAAGTGCAACACATTCAGACCATGAAATACTAATACCACCAATGAAAAATTAGGTAGCCCTACAGTGCTGATTTGAAGGTCCTGTTAAGGAAAAAAGACAATTCTAGAATATGTCTACTTCTAAAAGAGGATAAGGCAAGGAGTGGGAGGACTAAGAATGGAGGGCAGTTTTGCTTCTTACTGCCTACCTTTCTATACTATTTAAATTTTATTACTCTGAATGTATTATTAATGATTTTTACATTAAGATATTAAAGAATATGGATAATAGGTCTATGATTTATCAATTTTCTTAAAATTTCTTTAATAAGGACCTGAAAAAACAAGAGGAACTAAACATTGCTCATATGCATCTGAAAGAGCAGCAAGAAACCATTGATAAACTCAGGGGAGTTATTTCAGAGAAATCAGATGAAATATCAAATATGCAGATGGATTTAGAAAATTCAAATGCTGCCTTAAAAGCACAGGTAATTTTTTTTTTTAAGTTATCTGAGTAACTTAGAGTTTGAATCAAATCTTTTATATAATGAAACAAGATATGAATTAGCCTAAAATTAAGACAAATTAAAATTTGCCTACTCAATTTAGAAAATATGATTTATGATTTTATCTATATCTGAATGTATCCTGACATGTTTTATGGTTATCTCAAGATCCAAGAACTTCAGGAAAAAGAGCATCAACTTCTTGAAGTAAAAAATGATCTCAGGGAAAATACATATCAAATAGAGCAATTGAAGAAGCAGTTAGAGGTCCAGAATTCCATTCGGGATAGTATAGTAACAGAGAAGTTAAAATTGACTGAGAAACTTCATGAAAACCTAGAAGAAATGAAATGTGTTACTAAGGAAAGCGAGAACCTAAGAAGAGTAGAGGAAGCCCTCAGAATGGAGCGAGACCAGCTCAGGGAAAGTCTTAGAGAAACAGAAGCTAAAGTAAGTTATGCTTATTCCTCTTCCTAGCTACTAAATGAGTTGTTTTTCTTACAAGAATTTTCTGTGAAAATGAGTGGTACTCTTAGTATGATATGAACTGATATTACCTTTTAGGGGGATAATTTGGTATTATTCTTGAAAATTTTAAATTCTGTGTCCAACATTTCCTTATAGACTTTATCAGCCTACACATATACTGACTTAGTAGTTAAGATATAGAAGAATAAAACACATATGCATATTTGTACATCACAAGGTTGTTCATTGTAGCAGTTTATAATAAAAAGTGGGAAACTACCTAAATACTCATCAGAAGGAGACTGGATAATTATGTGCAATATCTCAATACTATGCAATATTTTAAAAATAGAAATAGATTTGAATGTCCTAATTTGGAACTCATAGGGGAAAAGCAAGCTGTAGAATAGTATGTATAGAATGTGTTTACCTTTGAAAGTAGGATTAGGGTGTGGGGAGGTGAGGACAGAGAAAGGGAAACCCTATAACTTTCTAAAAATGAAAAAGATGTAAAGTAAGAAGTAAAATTTTTATTACTTATATTAAAAAAAATCACTTTCATTAAAAAGGTATTAGTTAACATTAAGATTAAAAAGAGGGGATTAAAATGTTGTATGTATGTCTCTAATAATAAAGGATATGAAAAAACAAGAGGAACTAAAAATTGTGCACGTGTATCTAAAAGAACACCAGGAAAGTATTAATAAACTCGGAAGTCTTGTTTCTGAGAAGGCAGAAGAAATAGCAAATATGCAAATGGATTTAGAAAATTCAAATGCTAAACTACACGAAAAGGTATGTTCAGGGTGGGAGAACATGCTTATTCAAATGGATATCTGTTTTATTTGTGCCTAAAATGGTTCTAGCCACATTGGAAAACAACTTGATGGTTTTCACTAAAGCTAAACATATGCCATCCTTATCGTCAAGCAATTCCATTCCTCAGGTATGCACCTAAGAAAAAAAGAGTATATCCTTCTACAAATGACATGTACAAAAAATTCATAGCAACTTTATTCATAATAGCAAAAAAAAAAAACTGAAAACAGCAAAAATTCCCATCAGAAGGAGAAGGGATAAATATATACTACAATCTAATAGTACAGAATAATAAAAATGATAATAATAATAATAAAGAACAACTTACTGGTATACACAACAACATGGGTGAAAAGCCAGGCATGAGAGTACATACTATAGGATTCCATCTATATAAAGTTCAAAAGCAGGCAAAACAGATCTAAGTGGTTAAATGTCAGAATAGCATTTACCTGTTGGCAGGGGGTTAGATGAGGAAGGGGGCGCACAGGGAACTTCTTGGGTGCTGGAATGTTCTATATCTTCATCTGTGTTATAGTCACATAGAAGTACACATGCCAGGATAATTAAACTATACAATTAAGATTAGTGCACTTCATATGTATGACACCTCAAAATAAATATTTTATAGAATATGCAGGATATTAATGAGTGACATGGGAAGATTTGTCTTAATCAGTTTAGATACTATTCTTTATCCTTCTCTAAAAACAGAAGTCTGTATTTTAACATGTTATTTTATGATTATCTTAAGATCCAAGAACTTAAGGCAAATGAACATCAGATTTTTATGTTAAAAGAAGACGTAAGTGAGGCACAGAAAAAAATGTTTGAAATAGAGAAACTGAAGAAGCAGTTCAAGGCCCAAAGTTTAACTCTGGATAAAACAGAAATAGAGAACTTAAATTTGGCTCACAAACTTCATGAAAACCTTGAAGAAATGAAATCTGTAATGGAAGAAAGAGATAATCTAAGGAAAGTGGAAGAGACACTCAAACTAGAAAGAAACCAACTCAAGGAAGAACTACAAGAAGCCGTAGCTAGAGTAAGTTTTGCTCTTTCTTCCTGTGCAGTAAGCATACATAGGATGTTTTTAATACAAGTTTGCTCCCTTCTATGAACATAGATGATACTGTTGGTGAGAATGTAACATGTTGTAACATTTTAGAAAGACAGTTTGACAATGTCTTTTTTAAAATGTATCAGTATATATGTTTGCTACAAACAATTCCCCTTCTAGAAGTTTATCCTACCACTATGTTTATACATTTGGAGAAAAATGTAACAGTGTTCATGCAGCATTGTTTGTGGTGACCAAAATCTAGAAGCAATTCAAGTGTCCACCAAAAAGGCATGGATAAGTGGGGTTTATATAATTGAATTCTGAGTATAAGAATGGGGGTACTCTTTATGTGATATTGATTTAGAAGCAAGTCCAGGCAATATGAAGGGAAAAAAGCAAGAATCGTGGGGACCAAAACCTAGGGCAAAGTGGGATGGGAGAGAGCAGCAAAGCTCAGGACAGGAACCTTTACTTTATATCCTTCTGTACTGTTCTGATTCTTGGGGGTGGTGTGGTGATTGTTTTTAACTATGAGTATGTGTTGTTTTCAAATTTTTATTTATGCTGGCTAATTGTTAAGAAAAGGTAATGTGCCCTTATATCATCATATTTCTCAATTTCTTCTACTAAAGGATCTGGAAATGCAGCAGGAACTAAAAATTGCTCGCAAGTACTTGAAAGAACACCAAGAAACTATTGATAAATTCAGAGAGAAAGTTTCAGAAAAGACAACTCAAATTTCAAATATTCAGAAGGATTTAGATAAATCAAAAGAAGAATTACAGAAAAGGGTATGTGTGGTTTTTATTGTTTGTTTTGTTTTTCTTATTGGAGTAACTGTGTCCAAAATTATTTGTAGAATGAGAAAGGATATACATATAGATTAGATACATAGATATACATATACATATATTAAAAACACTGTTTTCCTTCCTTGAAATTCTGTTTGCATTCTAACTTGTTTTATGATTATCTCAAGATCCAAGAATTTCAGGAAAAAGAGCTTCAACTTCTTAAAATGGAAGAAGATATCAATAGAATTCAGGAAAAAAAGAATGAAATGGAACAATTGAAGAAGCAATTTGAGGCCCAAAATTTATCTATGCAAAGTATGGAAATGGAAAACTTGTACTTGACTAAGAAACTTCATGAAAGCCTTGAAGAAATAAGAATAGTAGCTAAGGAAAGAGATGAGCTAAGGAGAATAAAAGACTCTGTCAAACTGGAGAGAGGCCAGTTCAGAGAAACCTTGAGAGAAATTATAGTTAGAGTGAGTTCAGAGTTTTCCCTTATCTAGTAACTATTTATTATAAGATTAAGCTTTTCAGTAAAGGGTCTTTTATTTTTTTTTCTAGAAATTTCTATAGACTGTAAAGGATAGAGGGGGGAAATTATTATTGTAATTTCTCACACAAGGGAATACACTTCTAAAAGAAGACAAAAATTTTTTTCTGAAAATACTATTTTAATTCTTTATTTTTAAGAAAAGATTTACAAATAAAACAGACTATTTTATTTTCCTTAGAAGTTTTTTTATACCAAGGATTGAACTTAAATAGACCCCTTTTTTGACCTCCACACTATAGAGTCCTACATATGTGACTTTCATTAGTGAAGTTAGAAAGAAAAAGGCAAGAAGAATATTAAAAAGGAAGTTCTTCTAATAACACTATTTACAGATATTCAGACTCATGTATCTTTAAAAGCCTAATTGAATCCTTCAAAGGGCAACAGAAAATTCAGACATAAAAGGTTGTATGAACTAAATCAATAAAAATCTTTTTCATTCCCATATTACAGTAATTAAGAAAGAATAAAGTAAATATCATTTATAAACTCAAAAAACAAAATAGACACTTGGGAATCATCTGTATTTTGGCTCTAACTAAACTTTCAAAGATATTTAATTCATTCAAATATTTATTGAACAATTAGGCATTCTTCTATGTACTGCAATGAACAAGATAAAAAAGTAGAATTTTTCTGTACTTTTTTAAAAGATACAAAATGTAAACAGAATGAAATTTTATGCCTTGGAAGAATATATGAACAGGTCTTTAAACATCATAGAGATAGTACAGGTGGTAATGCTAATAATATTTAGCTAGCAGCAATAATTCTAATGCAGAAATTTAGAAGACTGGAAAGCACAATGACTCTATAACCAAATTTGCAACTGTAAAGTTTACAAAAGCCAATTGTATCTCCAAAAAATATGTGATTCTCCCACTTTCTCCATGTGTTGTTGAAGTCACTTAGTTAGTGGTACTATTATTCATTTTCTGACCATTTTTAACATTGAGAGTTACATGTATAATATTTTAACTCCATTATTGAAACTTGACGTCCAAAAATATAATCACAAAAGTATATGATTAGACATTTTAAGTGAATGTAGATATAGCTGAAGCCCTATTTATTTCCTTATACCAAAGCAGGACCAACAGAACCACAAAGAGGTACTAACATGTGAAAAAAGATTACTATATGATGGAAAGCAGCACCTTATGGAAAGTCTGAGAGAAAAGTGCTTTAGGATCAAAGTAAGTGCCCCTTGCTAAAACTATATTAAAACTATAAATGAATATTTTTCCTATTCCCAATTGCTTTCTGAAGTATAAAATGGAATCAAATGAACCTTCATGGAAGGAATAGACAGTACTTAATATTTTTCTAAACATTATAATGTTGTATGGGTATGTATATGTGTGCATATGTACATACATTCACACACAGAAACAGTGAGGTGTTGAAATTTTAAGACCTCACTGAAAAGTGATATTTGAGAAAATAACCTGAAAGAGATGAAGGACCAAGCCATACAGGTATCTGGAGGAAGAGCATTACAGACAGAGGGAACAGCGAGTACAAAGCTTCTGAGGCAGGAGCCTAGGAGCCTGTGTGTTGGGTTCAAGGAAGAGGGAAAGCTAATCAGAACTGAGGTCAGAGAATTAACAGAGTGGAGGCAGGCGATGGGCCTTATTAGTGCCTTGGCTTTTACTCTGATGGAGATCTATTGGAGGATTTGAGCCACAAGACAGACATGCTCTGACTTATAATTATAAGGGATGTCTCTGGTTATTGGGTTCAATATAGACAGAGTGGAAGCAGGAAGACTGAAAGTCTGATTACAATAATCCAGGCAGAGATGGTGGTGGCTTGGCCCAGAGTGGTAGCAGTGGAGATAGTGAAAAGAATCTATGTAGAGGGTAGAGCCAACAAGATTTGCTGTCAACCCTATAAGAGTGCAAGATTCCTAAGGAGAAGGACTGTTTTATATTGTTTGTGGCTGTATCACTTAGCACATTACTGATAAAAATCAGCACTATGTGTATTTGTTTAAAAGTGCATATGAATGACTATGCTGTGCTGCTTCATTCTGTAATATGATTTGTCCTAAGATCTAAGGCAGGAATCCCCTCTTCCAAAATCCTGGATTAATGAACATCTACCTTTTTCTTAAATTTTCTAAAAATAGAGAACTCATTATTGTCAGCAGCCTCTTATGCTATCATTTAGCACTTTGTACTAAACATGCTACTTGTTACATCATAGTAGCAACTTGAACTTAACATGTTGTTCCACCTCTGCCCTGACCAGGGCAATTTCCTGCCTGGCCTCTATTCCTCTGAACTTATGGGCCAGGTTTACTGAGTGCCTACTATATGCCAGTCACTGTGCTGGGTGCTTTACCTCATGAGATAGATTTTATTGCTCCATTTAGATACAAGGAAACTGAGGCTCAGAGAAGTTTACCATTTTCCCAAGGTCACATGGTTAATAAATTGATAAAATCAGGATTTGACCGAAGCCTGACTACCTTTAAAACTTGGGTATAGAAACATATTTTACAAATATGATTTTATTTTCTTCAAGCAATAATAAATATTTGTATATACTTTACAGAATATATATATATATACACATACATATACATAGATATATATATATGTATATATATATGCACACACATGTGTATATATATATAAATTCTTGTTCTCCTAGAAAACTTTCTGGTAACTTAGTATTCATTTTGTAGTTGAGAAAACAATTCAGTGACTGCCCCAGTTAGTAAGTGGCTGAGCTCAAACCTGAACTCTAACTCTAATAAAGGGTTAGAAAACTCAGATTCTAGGCAAATAATAGAAATATGTGAAGAAGCTATACCAAACTGGACAACAGCCAGTTTGATTCTTAATAACTGGTTTTATCTGCTAACTTACTCTGCCTACTATAAATATAAGTCAGCATTCAGCCTTGAGCCACAATACATACTGGGTGAATTCACTCAAATTTCTCTTCAGACTTTGTCAATACTCATTCAGATCATAGATGTTCTTGCTTGACTGGATATTAAAGAGTTTTGTAAATGGTATAGTAATTAAAATAGTGTGATACTTATAAGAGAATAAACTATACATCAGTTGAACCAATAGATAAGTTGACTACAGTGTGTATAAATTAGCAGAACACAAGAAGGAAGGCATCACATACCTACCGGAATGACTGAATTAGATTAATCAGTAAATAGTGTTGGGAAAAATAGTTCTTAGAAGAAAATCAGGCCAGAACAGCACTATACACCAAAATATATCCAAAATGGACTTATCAATAACTTTTTAACTGAAGTAAAAAAGAGAAATGTAGGTATTTACCTGATCTTTGGATGAAGAAGTATTATCTAAAAATCAGAAATTACAAAAGAAATTATCAATAGATTCAACTACATATAAATTTAAAACTTGTGCGTTTCAAACATCATCAACCAAATTTAAAAGAAAACAAACTTGAAAAAATATATGCCAGAAATATTACAATGAGCTAATATCCATAACATATGAATAGCACAAGTAAATCAATAAGAAAAGTTCTATGATGATAGTAATAGAGAAATAAGGAAAGGATAAAATGTATGTTCATGCAAGGAGAAACTAAAATGTTTAATTACAGTTAAAAAAAAAAATGCAGTCTCATTCATGCAACCAGCATTTATTGAGGTCATTCTAGTAGGCACCAGGCTGGGCTTTGTGGAAGCAGATAAATAAGATGCAATCCATGTTGCCCAGTATTCAGGAGATGAAACCAACACAAGACCTGATATTTCTAAAACAATGTGGTCATTGTAATGTTAGAGCTGTTTACAGGGTTCTGTAGAGTAGTAGATTTGGACGTTGTCAGCATAGAAATAAGATAATGTTTGAAAGTTTAAAAGTAGCTGGATTCAGAATGGAAGAAAATGTAGAATGGGAATAATAGTGGGCTTGGGATAGGGCCTGAAGAACAGGAGCTTGAGGGGTAGATTCAGAGGAAAGGAACAGGAGCCTGTGAAGGAAGAACCTCAGAAGTACTAGTTAAATGAGAGCAGTATAATAAAGTGGGAGACCATGGAGTAAAGAGTTTGGTAAAGGAGGCTGTGAAGTACTAAGAGTTAATAGAAGGATGCAAATTAAAATAACAAGTTGGTAATTATTCATCCAAAGTCAAATTTTATGGAATTGTTTGATTTTTCTTTTTTTTAAAACACATTTCATTCTGCAAGATTGCGGTAAGGCAGGATAGTCCTTTGTGGGCAGATTATGTAGCCCAGCTTTTCTAGAAATGAATTGGGTAGTCAGTATCAAGATTTTCAAAGTGTTCATATCCTTTGACTCAGTAATTCCATTTTGAGGAATCTTTCCTTAAAAATATAATTGGAAATGCAGTCAAAGATTTATGAATAAAAATCCTCACTGTAGTATTATTTTTAATAGAAAAAATTGGACTTCTATATCAAAAAACTAGAAAATGGTTGAAGTATTTCTCTATCCATATAACAGAATATTAAGCAACCATTCAAAATATAATTGCAAGCACTTAAATATCATAAAAAGTAATCAGTCATCTTGTAAACTGTTTATAAAATAATATCCACTATGATCTCAATTATATTTGTATATATGTCTGCATGCCTAAGCAAAACGACTAAAAGAAAATGCATTAAAACAATAATAATAGTTGTTTTTGGTTTTACTTGTTTTTATCTTTTAACTTTTAAAACTTCATGCAACAATTATGTATTATTTCTATAATCCAAAAACAACAATAACAATTTTGTTTTGTTTTTAAATGCAAAAAGGTCTTAATGTATTTCTCTGCTACAGAAATTGTTAAAGCATAAGTTTTGGGCTGGGATTGTTTATTAAATAGGTAGAATGAATTATTAGATTGAATGAATTCTGATTTTCTTTAGGAGCTTCTAAAGAGATACTCAGAGATGGATAATCACTATGAGTGCCTGAATAGACTGTCTTTTGACTTGGAGAAGGAAATTGAAACCCAAAAAGAGCTTTCAAATAGAGTAAAAGCAAACCTCTCACTTTCATATCCACAAACCAAACAGATTCAAAAACTTCTCACTGCAAACCAAAGATGTTCCATGGAATTCCATAGAGTCACAAAGAAACTCAAGGTATTCCTAAGTAATATCCTTGTAAATGTGCTTCTAAATTTCAGTTATGGATTTCAGTGTTTTGGGGAATTGACCTGCTTTAGGAGTTAACATATTTGCTATTAGTGTTTTTACTGCCAAGTTATGGATAACATGGGTCTGTGAATGGCATGTCCAAAATCTCAGTGCACCTAGTACCTGTTCATTCAGCAAAATCTGAACTCTTCCCATGGGCCTACACACTCTTCCAAGGTGCTCAAGAAGCAGATAGAGTAACAAATATCTCATAGTCTAGTGGGTGAGGCACATATAAACACAGGTAATAAATGCCGTGATAGAAGTGTGTACACATTGTATGAAATACCAGATAAAAATGTTACAAAAGATAAAACTGTACTGAAAGCCAGAGTAAAAGCCATAAAGCCTGGAGTCCATTTTGTAGATTATGAAGAGACATTGGACAGTTTTAAGTGGTGGGAATAACATGATCAGATTATTAGGTACTTCACTACAGCATGAGGAAGAAGTGAGTTTGCGGATAAGCCTAGTGGCAGACAGAACAGATAAGAAAATCTTCCAGTGGTCCAAATGAGACATGGGTGACTAGCCTACTAAGGAAGCAGTCGTAGGGGTAGAGAGGAAGAAATGGAGTGAAGAAACATTTAGCAGCTTAAAATGATAGGTCCATGTGATTGATAGTGGTGGTAAGGGTGAGAACTTTAGGTTGAGTCCCTGGATTTGGGCTTAGCCAGGTTTGTGAATAGTGGTACCATTTACTGAGATAAAGAAAAAGGAAGAGAAGCAAGGTGGGTGGGGCAGGAGGAGAGATTTGTTGTTTAGTTTGGGATGTTTTGATATTGAAATACCTATGGTAGATCATTAAAAAAATATATATTTCAGTAGGTATTTAATTGTGAATCTGAAGTTTGAGGGGAGGACGGGCAGAAATAAAGATTTGGGATTCATCACCACATAGATGGTAGATAATAAAACATGTTTGAGTAAGGACACCCAGAAAACAAATAAGAGCTTTGGGACAAAGCAAATAAGAGCTTTGGGACAAGAAGAGAACACTGAAAAGAAAAATGTTCACGAGGCAATAGCAGAAAAGGGGGCAGGGCAGCACATGGGTTCAAGGGTGAAAAAGATCAGAGACAAGAGAGAAGTAAAAGTGGAATTATCAAGTCAGGGGAGAAGAATATGTCAAAGATGAAGTGGTCAAGAGTGACAAATGCTGCAGAGGGCCAGAATATGTACTGAAACTATCACCTCAATTTGGTGATAATAGAGCTCATTGGTGACCTTTGTCAGCACAGTTTTAGCTGAGTAGTGAGGGAAAAGGCAGATTATAAGAAATGTGGAGGTCGAAAAAAGTAGGGAGAAGGTATCTGCCCTACCTAGGTAAATTGCCCTTCAGCCCTTGAATCCTCTCACAAATATTGGCAATCAGATATGCAGAACTGATTCATGAAGTCCATGGAACATATAGCATTCCAATTATTGTCATCTTGAAGCCAGACATCTAAATATGCTTGACAAGTCAGTCTTGACACGTCACACCCATCATATTGGTTAACCAAATCAAGGTGGGCAGGAGAGGATGTCAAAAATGAATCTCTGGTGTGTCTAACTGGAAACCTAGTTGATTTGCCATATCAACCAAAAAAGGGACAGTAGAAAAAGATGAGTTATAGAGAAAGGATCATGTTATATTTTAAACACACTTGATTTAAGATACTTGTAGGACATGCAGGAGGTATATTCAGTAGGAAGTCAGAAATATGGAAGTAGAGGTCTGGAAATTATTCTCCCCAGATACCAAGAAGAAAGTTGGAGATAAAGAGGCACCTTCCTTCTTCATCTCTTGTCAGAGAATATAGATACACAAGGATGCCATCTCACCTCACATCCCAAGGGTTTGAAAGTTCCTCTAAATGTGACAAATTTTCCCAACTTGTTTAAATTTCTTCTTCAAGTATGTTTTAAGCCATATCACAAAGATAAAGGAAGAACATCATGAATCGATCAATAAATTTGAAATGGATTTTATTGATGAAGTGGAAAAGCAAAATGAACTGCTAATTCAAATACAGCACCTTCAACAAAATTGTGATGTACTATCCAAAGAATCAAGGGATCTGAAATTGAACCAGAGTTTGGATCTACATATTGAGGTATGACTTAAAGTGGATTTAATTATATTTTAAGCCTTTTTGTCAAGTAGGAAAATACCTTTTCATGTTGCTTAGAGCTATTTTCATTTATCAGAAATTAAAAATAGGTTGCAGATGACTGCTGGCCAGATGTAAAGAGTGCCAAGTAATGGACTGACCTTTCAGCTCTCCACAGATACAGAAAACCAGATTTAACATTAGCAGATGGGAATTTATGGAACCCCAGAGTAATTTTCAAATGCTTTCTAAAACTTCCTACATTGGTAATTAGGACTCAGAAACTTTTATTGCAACAACTCTATCTACATGAAGTGTCTTGCTCTCCCCAGCAGTGTGAGGCTGATGTCCATTTCGCAGTCCACATCTATGGCCTGCTTTGGGTACAGAAATACTACATACAGAAGCACTTCTAATATTGTTATTAGTCACCGAGTTATAATTTTGACAGGTTTTAATTTTAAGAGGTAGAATTTTGTAGTAGTGCCTCAATAACATAGCCTATATTGCCAAAATTTTATTATGTAAATAACAATAAAGTTTCAAATCAGAATTATTTTTCTTACTGAACTTCAAAATATTAAGAAGGAGTAAGTGTTCAGTAAGGTATCTTCCTCTTTAATGATGTATGTATGATAATTAAACACAAACTTTCCTGACATTCAGGTGATTCGATTCTTACTTTTCACACAGGAAATTCTCAAAGACTTTTCAGAAAGTGACCTCCTCAGCATAAGGACTGAATTTCAACAAGTACTAAGTTACAGGAAAGAAATGACCCAGTTTTTGGAAGAGTGGTTGAATACTCATTTTGATATAGAAAAGCTTAAAAATAGCATCCAAGAAGAAAATGATAGAATTTGTCAAGTGAATAATTTCTATAATAACAAAATAATTGTAAGTAGTAATTTTATTGTGCTACCTCATTCTTTTTGTTGTTGTTGCTTCAATTTTTCTACCTTATTGTTAAAAGGACTGAGAGCAACTTGAAATTTAAGTATGTTTTCTTTAATTCATTCTCACATGCTTTATGAAAAAAAATAACTTTGTAAAACATGTTCCTCCTATAAGGTATCATGCTTCAATAAGATACTTAAATATATATCAATTTATAAAGAAAGTAACCAAACCTCAGTGATACTCAGTATCCATCTATGAAATCTCGAATTCCTTGCCAGTCTCCTTTACCTCTTCCCCTTTTCAAGGCTTCTGTTAAGAAGTAGCCTCAGACAACATGAGACATGAGCTGATTTTGTGGCTATAGGCAACAACTGTGGGGTAAAGCCAGCAGCCTGGCCATCTACTTTAGTAGGGCCTCATGTGCTTTTCTCCTTGGTTATATCACTATCATTGAACATTGAGGTTCAGAAACGTGATTTTTTATCATTGTTCCCAAAGTAACTGGCCCTAATGGACTGAGTCTAACATTGCCTAAGAACCAACATTGCCTAAGAGCATGCGTTAACTTGTTTTACATTCCAGCCATCAGAATATTCATTTCCACTTTCTAAAGTAATCCCTTCCCCATATACTTGTTAAAACATGTAGCAATCAGAAGGTTACCTGTAATAGATGAAATTGGAGAGGTTAATATTGTAACTTCCAAAATTCATTTTATATTTCATGCTTAAAGTAGCTCTTTCCTGACACTTTAATTTCATCTGGGACTATACTTAAATCACAGTATCACAGTGAAATATAGGATAATGCTTAAAAAAAAAAAAAAAAAAAGTTCTCCCATGGATTGTTAATCCCATTTTGTTGAATAGACAGAGCTAGTACAAAATTAAATGGACTGTTTCTTAAAAAAAAAAAAAAAGTCCTCTATCAATAGAGATAGGCAAAAAGCCAGTGTTTGAATAACATCATTTCTATGTAATCTAATGTTTTTTAATAACATTGAGGGCCCAGTTGTGATTAGGAAATAGGGATTTTTCCTGAGGTAGATCAACATGGATCTCCTAGCACCCTGAGAATAGGAACTGACAATTTAGTACGGTGCGTGGTCAGTAGTCCAGAGCCAAGAAGAATCCAAGGTGTCAACAAGACCCAAGCTTGATGGGTTGATCATAACACCACAGAGAAGTTAAAGATGTGACCCAACAAGGCATTCATGATGAGAGCAAAAAGTACTTTCCATAAGAATTAGAAAGTGAAAGTATGATATGAGTACTTTTAGAGTAACCCTTCAGATAAAAAGAGAGATTGATTGTTATTCCCTGCACAGAAATACAAGATTTTCAGATTAATTACAAAAAAGTCAATGAGTTATTTGCCCCAAACATTTTGGTTTGGATTGAAAGAAGAAAATAGATCATTGTTAAGTTTGCTAGGTATGCTTTGCTATTAGATGTCAGATAATTTTTTATTTTCAGCCATTATGTATATATAATGGTTTAACCTACACAGTTTTTATCTTCTGAAGATAAGTTAGTGCTGATCGAATAAAGTGAGATTTTCATCTTGCAGATCAATATGAATCCTCTCCAGTTCTTAGTCTTCTTCCCATCAACATCCAATATCTTCTGAAATTTCAAGAACTGATTGAAACCACAAAGAATGTTTACATTCTTTTTAAGTATTCTAGAATTTTCTAAATAATGAATTTCAGCATGTACCTTCTCCTGGAATGCTAATATTATTCATAGTGTTTTATATATATACATATATAAAATTCATTTTAGACCTATAAGCAGTGTTTTTAATATTTTATAGGCCATAATGAATGAATCAATAGAGTTTGAGGAAAGAATTGCTACCATATCCAAAGAATGGGAACAGGACCTGAAATCAGTGAAAGAGAAAAACGAACAAATGTCTAAAAACTACCAAACTTTGAAGGCTTCTCTGGGAGGTGGTGCTCTTGTTAATCCTACTACACAAGATGATAAGAAGCCTTGTGGTGCCCTTGTTAATCCTACTACACAAGATGATAAGAATCCTCATGTTACGTCTAGAGCTACACAACTAACCACAGAGGTATGTAATTTCTTGTAAGAGCTCTTCAATTTACAGCTTCATCGCGGAGTTAAAGATGCGTCTTATATAACCTGCAAAATTATGATACTGGAGTTGTTGCTCAACTGTAAAGCTAGACATTATATAAGATCTTTCATTTGGATTATGAAACAGAAGTTACTCCTAGCTTCTATTAAACAATACTTTGGATCTGTATGCAGAAAAAATATTAGCTTGGAGAGAAAACGCAATTTAGCTTTTCTCTAATTATCAATGTCTTTGACATTCGTTTATATTAGAGTCATTAAAAAATATAAGATGCTAAAAATATAACAGGGTTCTTATGCAGATTAACCTGTTACCACAACTAAGAATCAGTACATTAATTGAATAATTCAATTATTTTATTAACTACCATTATTTGGGAGTCTGTAAAGATGAGCAGACATGCTATTTTATTTTGTTAGCACCCAAAATCATTTACCAAGAGTAAATTATAAGTATAATGTATAATTTTTACCAAAATAAATTCTTGTAATAACACATCAACAATAGCTTAATAATTAATTAGTGGAAGATAGAAGATCACTAGTAGGCATTTTATTGATTTGCTGGATCATTATAGACCTCTGTCAGCTAGTAGAAATAAAAGAGAGGGAAAGATGAAGCCCAGCTACCAAAGCAGTGAGCTAAACACAAGGAAATTCTGTCTTTAGTGACCCCAGGAAATACCCTACCAGATAATAAAATGTATGCTACTGTAATTAATTGTGTGTACTGATGCAAAAATAGACAAGTAGAGCAGTAGAACAGAAAAGGGAGTTCAAAAGTATACCCAAATAAATGTGATAATTTAATATGTAATAATGGTAACATTCAACTCATTGTGAATAAGATGATTTATTCAATACATGATTTATAACAACTGGATGTAGCCATCTGGAAAAACAAGTAAAATTGGATTCTTACTCACTAATTAAACAAAAATAAATTCCAGTTGGGCCCAAAAGAAACAGACATTTCACAGGAAAAAATAAAAGCCTGTATGAATAATCTTATATGAGCAAATTCAGGCATTTAAATTTATCTTAATTTAAAGTTAATTTGTACTTGCAAGAAAACTGGAAACAACATAAATGTTAATTAGTAGGAACCTGGTTAAATATATCATTTACATCCCATAATGCGGGCTGCTATGTATCCATGAGAACAAAAACATGAGATCTACAGACATTGTTATGGACCCATCTGGAAAATATATTGTCAAAAGTTAAAAAAAAAAAAAAAAGCAGGAATGTGTATTTAGTATGTTCTTCTGTGTATGAGTGTGGTTGACTCTTTTTACGAGCTGTATATGCACATATGCTTAGACACACAGAACATCTCTGGAAGGATACACTCAGGAGTTTTAGTCATTGCCTCAGGGTCATCTGAGGACCTGAGATATGGAAACTTATTCTTTATTATATGCCTTTGAATGTTTTTCCACACACATGTATTTTTCAATCAAAAAACTAGTAAATAAAAATAAAGGGAAAAATATGTTAAATCAGTATAAAGATAGAGCAATCAACAAATAAACTTTCTTTAAGTAGTGTTAATTAAAAATGAGTGCCTGTTTAATGTGCTTAGCACTATGCTAAACAGTAAATAACAACCAAACCTTATAATGTAAATTCTAACAGTTTTTAATCCAGAAATCATCAACTCTAAATTGAAAAAAATAACATGCTGTAGATTACCTTTGACTTCTCTTTTCTGTCCTTTGTTAATGCAATATTAACAACTTAATACTTAAATATGATGACCTCTGTCTCAAACATAATTATATTGTGAGTCTGTCTTGATGCCAGACTTTTATGTGTGTACTTTTTCTAATAGAAAATTCAGGAGCTGGAAATTTCACTACATAAAGCTAAAGAAAGTGCTAAGCATAAGGAAGCAAAGATTATAAAGATGCAAAAAGAGCTTGAGATGACTAATGACATAATAGCAAAACTTCAAGCAAAGGTTAATGAATCAAATAAATGCCTTGAAAAAACAAAAGAAATGATCCAAGTACTCCAGGTAACCCAAAAAACTCATAAAACTAAAATTTATTTTGCCTTTTATTTTATTGTTGAGTTTGGCAGACAGTTTGATACTCTTTTCTTCCCTTTTCCCACAATTTCCTATTGTCTGTGTCTGTTGGAAATCCAACATACAAGCTTAAACAAAGCAAGTGACTTACCTTAGAAATAAAGCACAATTCCTGGTACCAAGTTGTATTAGTTAGGGTTCTCTAGAGAAACAGAATCAATGAGAGGTGTCTATGACTATAAAATTTATAGAAGTGACTAACGCAACTGTGGGTATGCACGAGTCCAAATTCTGTAGAGCAGTCAGCAAACTGTCATCTCCAAGGAAGATGTCTGATGAACTCCTCAGGAAACGAACCGGCAACTTCGATAAACTCCTCTGGAAATGCTTCGCTGGGCAGCGGAAGAAGAAGTGAAGGTCTTCTATCTGTCTTGCTTATAAGTCTTCAACTGATTAATTGGATTAAATCCAGCCAATTGCATTCTCTCATTGTGGAAGGCATGCCCTTTGGTGAGTCATTAGTCATAGCTGCAGGCAATTGACTGATGATTTAATAAACCAGCCTATTGGTTTATTAACCAGCCACAAATGTCCTCACAGCAATTGTTAGGCCAGTGTTTGCTTGACCAGACAGCTGGGTACTATCACCTGGCCAAGTTGACACATGAACCTAACCACCACAGTCCACCCCTTGTCAACTTGACAGTTATACACATCACCTAAAACCATACTTTATCTCTAAGTAGATAATAACAATAACAGACATATATTTTGCCTAACAATACTCCGCTGTGCAGCATACAACTGGAAATGCACTAAATCTCTCCAGAATAGGGTGCAAGTCCTTGGGTGACATTAGCTCTTAAAATTGATTTCCTTTAGCTTAAATACAGCAAAATGAACAGTACAGGTTATGCCATATGATAAGGGGATAAGACAGAGAAGAAAGCAAAGATATTTGCTTTACAGACAAATACAAACATAATCATAACAAAACAAGGAGGAAATATTCATGCCATCGTAGTCCACATTTCTGTTACTGGTCACTTGGTCATAGTTCATATTTATCACTAACTTCTTCTACTACCCATTCCATGTTCCCTTTACCCTCAGCAAGCACTTCAGCTGGCCGTGGTTCTTTGCCTGGTGGGGTGACCCAAACCTTCATTCCTGAAGTTTCTTGGCCATTGATAGTCCTGCCTGGATTGGGTTGTTGCAGTTTTCCATTGACTTTAATCACAAGGCCTGGTAGTACTAAGAGACACTCTAGGGGATCTCCTGTATTCCAGGAAATAATGCCCATTTTTATCTCCCTTGAAAAAACAATTAAGTATATATAAATTTTATTCTCTTTAGCTTGGAAATATGTATATTTTTCACTTTTCAAAAAAATATGCTTCTTAGTGTTAAATATATAACACACTTTATTAGAAAAGTACATTTTAAAATTCTTTTTATACTTAATGTCCCTGTTACTGAGTCCCACTTAAGAACCAGTGAGTGGAAACTGACCTGTTTTGTTTGGAAAGAATAGTAGTTTGAATGATTTTGAATTTGAAGCCATCAGTCAGGTCACACCCTCATTCATCATATCCCCACCATGCCTTTTGTTTTAACCTCAACCTCTTTTCTCACATTTCTGCTGCTTGAGTCTAGCCCAAATAAGCATGTAAGTTTGCTAGTGTTACTCTAGTGTCTCTTTAGTGTCTCTTTATTCCACATAAAATAAGAAATCAGTCAAGGATTCCTTTTCTTTTTATTATTTAACATTCCT
This sequence comes from Choloepus didactylus, assembly GCF_015220235.1. Taxonomy (NCBI): domain Eukaryota; kingdom Metazoa; phylum Chordata; class Mammalia; order Pilosa; family Megalonychidae; genus Choloepus; species Choloepus didactylus. Next base: position 112,510,934 of record NC_051309.1, on the reverse strand, counting down.
CTAAAAATTCCAGTCAATTAAATGAAACAGAAAGGCAAACAGAAAACAATGTTCATTGTCTTTTTAGACCATTGTTGGCGTAGTTAGAAACCAAGAAAATCAACTGTAAAACTTTAGATTTTTGAAAGTAATTGTTTTACTTTTATAAGCAGTTTAATGATCCCATTTTATTCATTCAATAAATATTTGTTGAGCACCTACTATATGTTAACTTAATTTTTAAAGGCTGTTCAGTAACAAACAGGACCAAAAATTCAGTGGCTCGAGCTAGCTAGAATTTATTTCTCTGTCTCACATAAAAGTCTGAATTCCAGGTTGGTGAGTAGCTCTATTCCACATGATCGTTCAGAGGCCCACAGTTCTTCCATCTTGTTTCTCTGCCATCCCCTTGATTACATTTTCGTCTGCATGCTTGAAGTCAAGTCTTGAACTGTCCATGCCCATGGAGCAGGCTGGAGAAGCTAAAAATAGTCTTAAAATCTCTACTCTTAAGGCTCTAGCCCAGAAGTGGTACACATGTCTTCATCTACATTTTTTGGTGAGATCTTAGTCTCAAAGCCATACCTAGCTGCCAGCAGCAAGAAGCTAAGAAATAATGTCTAGTTATAAATATTGCTGTGGATGAAGGGGAGAAGGAATTTGGGTAAACAGAAAGCTGACTCTACCTCACAGGACAAGGGCAAAAGCAGAAAAAACATTTAGGAATCTATCATAATAATTCACGTGGGAGATGAAATGGCTTTGTACTTGAGTGGTAACAGTGGAAGGAGTAAGAAGTTTTTGAGTGCTGTATATATTTTAAAAGGTTAGCCAAAGAATTTGCTAACAGATTATATGTATTTTATGAAAGAAAACAAGGAATCAGAGATGATTCCAGGATTTTAGGCCTGAGCAACTAGAAGGATAGAGTTGTCATTAATGGAGATGAGGAAGACTGCCAGAAGAGCAGGTTTGAAAGAGGCAGAACAAATCAGACTTCAGTTTTGACACGTTGGATTTGAGATGCCTATTGAACCCCCAAATTGAGATATCAGTTAGGTCGTTGGATTATATGAGTCTAGGAAAGGTCCAGACTGAAGCTATAAATTTGGGGACTCATGAGCATATAGGGTCATAAGACTGGATGAGGTCACCTGGGTCATGAGCATAATAGGGAAGAGTATGGAGTAACTAAAGGTACAATATGGAGCAGCCACTTCTTTCATAGGAGATCTAAAAGAACATAAGTGTAAAAACTAGTTCAGGAAAGGGAGTAAGGAACACATTTCTTCAGCATCCTGTATAGACTGATAGAGGTATCTATACAAAGAGAAATTTCTTTCCTGCATGCCAGAGGTAAACATCCAAATGAAATAATGAGGTATGGCTTTGTATAGCCCCACAGGGAGAAAGCAAGCAAAATACAGGATATCCATAAAATTTTTATACTGTTTGAATTTTTAAAATTTTATTTCTATATATTGCAAAAAAGTAAATTTAACTCAATTTAACTTGATTAACATTTAATTTCAAGAATATTAATTTTCACCCTGTTTACCACCATTTGAATTCATCTGGATTTAACTACCCACTATATTGTATGGTTTATTAACTGAAAATAGAAGAAAAAAATTTTTATTAACTTTATTTATCAAAGAATTAAAAAAAAATTTTTTTCCAAACGAAACAAAGCAAAAGAATAAGAAAAATATCCTAAAATAACTTCATTGCTTCCAATATACTCCTACCTTACCACAAGAAAATTAATGAACCATAGTCACACCTGAGCATTCCCATATCATTAAGATTACCCTCAATATCTTATCTTTTCATATTAGATTATCATTCCCCCTTCACTAGCTGCTATCTCTAGGTCCCCTAAATTCTACAATATAAAACACTTGTTCTACATTTTTCAGAGTTTACATTAGTGGTAACATGCAATATCTCTTCTTTTGTAACTGACTTATTTCACTCAGCATTATGTCCTCAAGGTTCATCCATGTCATGTTTCATGACCTCATTCCTTCTCACTGCTGCATAGTACTCCATCATATGTATGTACCACATTTTGTTGATCCACTCATGTGATGAAGGACATTTAGATTGTTCTCATTTCTTGGCATTGTGAAAAATGTCGCTGTGAACATCGGTGTGCAAATATCTTTTCATGTCACTGCTTTCAGTTTCTCTGGGAAGTGAAATTGCTGGATCATAGGGTAACTCAATACCTAGTTTTTCGAGGAGCTACCAAACTGTCTTCCAGAGCAGCTGAACCATTATACAGTCCCACCAGCAATGAATAAGAGTTCCAATTTCTCCATATCCTCTCCAGCATTTGTAGTTTCCTTTTTGCTTGATGACAGCCATTCTTACTGTTGTGAGGTGATATCTCATTGTGGTCTTGATTTGCATCTCCCTAATAATCAGCAAAGATGAACATTTTTTCATGTGTTTTTTAGCCATTTGTATTTCCTCTTCAGAGAAATGTCTTTTCTTATCTTTTGCCCATTTTATAATTGGGCTATTTGTACTAATTTCACTGAGTTGTAAGATTTTTTTTTTAAATATATACAGTGTTATCAGTCTCTTACCAAATAGATGATTTCCAAATGTTTTCTCCCATTGAGTTCACTGACTCTTTACCTTTTTTTTTTTTTCATTTTTATTGAGATTGCTCAGATACCATACAATTATCCAAAGATCCAAAGTGTACAATCACTTGCCCCTGGGTACCCTCATACAGCTGTGCATCCATCACACTTAATTTTTGTTCAATTTTTAGAAACTTTTAATTACTCCAGACAAGAAATAAAGTGAAAGATGAAAAAAGAAAAAAAGAAAAGGAAGCTCTAATCTTCCCCTATCCCTAACCAACCCCCCTCAATTGTTGACTCCTAATATTGATATAGTACATTTGTTACTGTTTATGAAAAAATGTTGAAATACTACTAACTGTAGTATATGGTTTGTAATAGGTATATAGTTCTTCCCTATATGCCCCTCTATTATTAACTTCTAATTGTATTGTCATACATTTGTTCTGGTTCATGGAAGCGATTTCTAGTATTTGTACAGTTGATCATGGACATTGCCCACCACAGGATTCAATTTTATACATTCCCATCTTTTGACCTCCAACTTTCCTTCTGGTAACATATATGACTCTGAGCTTCCCCTTTCTACCTCATTCGCACACCATTCAGCACTGTTAGTTATTCTCACATCTTGCTACCAACACCCCTGTTCATTTCCAAACATTTAAGTTCATCCTAGTTGAACATTCTGCTCATACTAAGCAACCACTCCCCATTCTTAAACCTCGTCCTATATCTTGGTACCTTATATTTCATGTCTATGAGTTTACATATGATAATTAATTCCTATCATGAGACCCTGCCATAACTGTCTTTATGTGTCTGGCTTATTTCACTCAGTATATTGCCCTCGAGGTTTTGTCATCAACCCATTTTTTTTTTAATATGGTATTGTTCACTCACCATACATTCCATCCCAAAGTAAATAATCGATGGTTCTCTGCATGGTCATACATTTATGTGTTCACCACCTTCACCACTATCTATATAAGGGCATCTACATTTCTTCCATAAGGCAGGAAGGAGAGTCAAAGAAGGTAGAGAGGCAAAAGAAAGAGGAAAAAAAAAAATGACAGCTAGGAAGCAGCAAAAGGAAAAATAACCTTAAATCAAAGTAGAATAAAGAATCAGACAATACCACCAATGTCAAGTGTCTAACATGCCTCCCCTATCCCCCACTCTTATCTGCATTTACCTTGGTATATCACCTTTGCTACATTAAAGGAAGCATGATACAATGATTCTATTAGTTACAGTCTCTAGTTTATGCTGATTGCATCCCTCCCCCAATGCCTCCCCATTTTTAATACCTTGCAAGGTTGACATTTGCTTGTTCTCCCTCGTAAAAGAACATATTTGTACATTTTATCACAATTGTTGAATACTCTAGATTTCACCAAGTTACACAGTCCCAGTCTTTATCTTTCCTCCTTTCTTGTGGTGTCTCACATCCTCCCCACCTTCCTCTCTCATCCATATTTATAGTTATCTTTGTTCAGTGTACTTACATTGTTGTGCTACCATCTCCCAAAACTGTGTTCCAAACCACGCACTCCTGTCTTCTATCACCCTGTAGTGCTCCCTTTAGTATTTCCTGTAGGGCGGGTGTCTTGTTCACAAAGTCTCTCATTGTTTGTTTGTCAGAAAATATTTTGAGCTCTCCCTCATATTTGAAGGACAGCTTTGCTGGATATAGGATTCTTGGTTGGCGGTTTTTCTCTTTCAGTGTCTTAAATATATCACACCACTTCTTCTTGCCTCCATGGTTTCTGCTGAGAGATCTGCACATAGTCTTATTAAGCTTCCTTTGTATGTAATGGATCGCTTTTCTCTTGCTGCTTTCAGGATTCTCTCTTTGTCTTTGACATTTGATAATCTGATTATTAAGTGTCTTGGCGTAGGCCTATTCATATCTCTTCTGTTTGGAGTACTCTGCGCTTCTTGGATCTGTAATTTTATGTCTTTCATAAGAGATGGGAAATTTTCATTAATTATTTCCTCTATTATTGCTTCTGCCCCCTTCCCCTTCTCTTCTCCTTCTGGGACACCAATGATACGTACATTATTGTACTTTGTTTCATTCTTGAGTTCCCAGAGACGTTGCTCATATTTTTTCATTCTTTTCTCCATCTGCTCCTTTGCGTGTAGGCTTTCAGGTGTTTTGTTCTCCAGTTCCTGAGTGTTTTCTTCTGCCTCTTGAGATCTGCTGTTGTATGTTTCCATTGTGCCTTTCATCTCTTGTGTTGTGCCTTTCGTTTCCATAGATTCTACTAGTTGTTTTTTTGACCTTTTGATTTCTGCCGTATATATGCCCAGTGTTCCCTTTACAGCCTCTATCTCTTTTGCAATATTTTCTCTAAACTTTTTGATTTGATTTAGCATTAGTTTAAATTCCTGTATCTCAGTTGAAGTGTACGTTTGTTCCTTTGACTGGGCCATAACTTTGTTTTTCTTAGTGTAGGTTGTAATTTTCTGTTGTCTAGGCATGGTTTCCTTGGTTATCCAAATCAGGTTTTCCCAGACCAGAACAGGCTCAGGTCCCAGAGGGAAGAAATAGTCAGTATCTGGTTTCCCTGTGGGTGTGTCTTAGAAAATTGTTCCACCCTTTGATGCCTCAGGTCACTGTGCTTTTCTGCCCAGCAGGTGATGCCTGTTAGCCTATAATTCTTGACTGGTGTGAGGAGGTATGGCCATGTTCCCCCAGGCTCTGTGGTCTGGTTCTGAATGGAAAGGGCCCCACCCCTTTCCTCCTAAAGAAGACGGAGCCCCCAGGTGGAGGTCATTAGCATTTCAATGGTCTCACTCTCTGCTTGTGCTGTCTCCACCCTTCCCCAAGTCACAGCCCTGGAAACTGAATATGACTGGGGCTTTCTGCACTGAGCAGAAAAAGAAACAGATAGTCCCCTTCAGACCCAGTCCAAGGTGACCCTCTGGCTCTCCAAGGTCAGTCGTCACCCAAAGCCTCTGTCTGTTTTTTGGGGATGCGTACCTGTAGTGAGCAGTTCACACTCACTACTTAAAACCCCAGTTGGAGCTCAGCTGAGCTATATCCGCTTGCTGGGAGAGAGCTTCTCTCTGGCACCACAAGGCTTTGCAGCTCAGGCTATGGGGGAGGGGGTCTCACGACTTGGATCTGCAGGTTTTACTTAACAGATTTTATGCTGTGTTCTCAGGCATTCCTCCCAATTCTGGTTGGTGTATGATGAGTGGATGGTCTCGTTTGTCCCCCCACAGTTATTCTGGATTATTTACTAGTTGTTTCTGGTTTTTTGTAGTTGTTCCAGGGGGACTACTTAGCTTCCACTCCTCTCTATGCTGCCATCTTGCCCCGCCTCCTCTTTACCTTTTTGACAAATCCCTTTGAGGTACAGAATCTTTTTATTCTGAGGAGTTCCCATTTATCTGTTTTTTTTCTTTCATTGCTAGTACTTTAGGTGTAAGGTCTAAGAAGCGACCTCCTAATACTAGGTCTTGAAGGTGTTTCACTACATTATCTTCTAGGAGTTTTATGGTACCATCTTACATTGAGAACTTTGACCCATGCTGAATTATTTTTGTATAATGTTTGAGGTAGGGGTCCCCTTTCATTCTTTTACATATAGATATCCAGTTCTCCCAGCCCCATTTGTTGAAAAGGCTGCTATGTCCCAGTTCAGTGGATTTGGGGGACTTATCAGAAATAGGCCAACCATAGATCTGGGAGTCTATTTCTGAATTCTCAGTTCAATTCCATTGATCAATGTTTCTATCTTTGTGTCAATACTATGCTGTTTTGACTACTGTGGCTTTATAGTAAGCTTCAAAGGCAGTGTAAGTCCTCTCACTTCGTTTTTTGTTTTTAGAATATTTTTAGCAATTTGAGCCATCTTTCCCTTCCAAATAAATTTGATGACTAGCTTTTCCAAGTCTGCAAAGTAGGTTGTTGGAATTTTGATTGGAATTGCATTGAATCTGTAGATGAGTTTAGGTAGAATTGATATCTTAATGATATTTAGCCTTCCTATCCATAAACATGGAATATTTTTCCATCTGTTTAGGTCCCCTTCTATTTCTTTTAGTAAAGTTATGTAATTTTCTATGTGCAGGTCTTTTACAACCTTGGTTAAGTTTATTCCTAGGTACTTAATTTTTTTTAGTTGCTATTAAGAATGGAATTTTTTTCTTAAGTGTCATTCCTACTGTATAGAAACATTGCTGACTTATGTGCATTAATCTTATATCCCACCATGTTGCTGAATTTGTTTCTTAGCTCAAGTAGGTGTGTCATTGATTTCTCAGGGTTTTCCAAGTGTAAAATCATATCTGCAAATAATGAGAGTTTTGCTTCTTCCTTTCCAATTCGGATGCCATTTATTTCTTTTTCTTGCTGAATTGCTCTGGCTAGCACTTCTAGCATAATGTTGAATAACAGTGGTGACAATGGGCATCCTTGTCTAGTTTCCTGATCTTAGAAGGAAAGATTTCATTCTCTCACCATTGAGTACTATACTGGCTGTGGGTTTTTCACACATGCCCTTTATCATATTAAGGAAATTTCCTTCAATTCCTAACTTTTGAAGTGTTTTTAATCATAAAAGGATGCTAGATTTTGTCAAATGCTTTTTCAGCATCTATTGAGATGATCATTTGATTCTTCCCTTCTTATTTGTTAATCTGTTGTAGTACGTTGATTGATTTTCTTAGGTTGAACCATCCTTGCATGCCTGGAATGAACCCCACTTGGTCAGGGTGTATAATATTTTTATTGTGTCTTTGAATTCAATTTGCAAGTATTTTGTTGAGAATTTTTGCATCTATATTCATTAGGGAAATTGGCCTGTAGTTTTCCTTTCCTGTAGCATCTTTATCTGGTTTTGGTGTTAGAGCGATGTTCCCTTCATAAAATGAGTTAGGTAATGTTCCATTTTCTTTAATTTTTTGAAAGAGTTTGAGTAGGAGTTGTGTCATTTCTTTTTGGAAAGTTTGGTAGAATTCCCCTGTGAAGCCATCTGGGCCTGGGGTTATATTTGTAGGAAGCTTTTGATAACTAATTGTATCTCTACTTGTGACTGGTCTGTTGGGTTATTCTGTTTCTTCTTTATTCTGTCTGGGTCGTTTGTGTGTTACCAGGAAATTATCCATTTCCTCTGAATTACCTAGTTTGTTGGCATAGAGCTGTTCATAGTATCCTTTTATATTTTTTATTTCTTTAGGATCCGTAGTAATATCCCCTCTCTCATTTATTATTTTGTTTACTTGGGTCTTCTCTCTTTCTGACTTTGTCAGTCTAGCTAAGGGTTTGTCAATCTTGTTGATCTTATCGAAGAACCAGCTTTTGGTTTTATTTATTCTCTATTTTTGTTTTGTTTTGTTTTGTTTTCCATATCATTTATTTTCTTTCTTAATCCTTGTTATTTCTTTTCTTCTACTTGCTTTAGGATTAGTTTACTGATCATTTTCTAGCTTCTTCAGTTGTTCCATTAGTTCTTTGATTTTAGCTCTTTCTTCCTTTTTAGTATATGCACTTAGAGCTATAAATTTCCCTCTCAGTACTGCCTTTGCTGCATCTGTAAATTTTGATATGTTGTGATCTCATTTTCATTCATCTCTAGATATTTAGCAATTTCTCTTGCAATTTCTTCTTTGACCCACTGATTGTTTAGGAGTGTGTTGTTTAACTTCCAGATACTTGTGAGTGTTCTGGTTCTTTGATAGTTATTAACTTCTAGTTGTATTCCATTATGGTCAGAGAATATGTTTTAATAATTTTAATCTTTTTAAATTTTTTGAGGCTTATTTTATGCCCAGCATATGATCGGTCCTGGAGAAATTTCCATGAGCACAAGAGAAGAATGCATATTGTAATTTGGAATGTAATGTTCTATATTTTTCCACTAGGTCTAATTAATTTATCTCATCATTTAAGTTCTCAATTTACTTATTGGTCGTCAGTCTAGATGACCTGTCTATAGGAGAGAGTGTCATATTGAAGTCTCCCACAATTATTGTGGAAACATCTATTGCTTCCTTTAGTTTTGCCAATATTTGTCTCATATACCTTGGAGTGCCTTAATTGGGTACATAAACATTTATGATTGTTACTTCTTCTTGGTGAATTGTCCCTTTTATTAGCATATAGTGACCTGCTTTGTCTCTTATAACATCCTTGGATTTCAAGTCTATTTTATCTGAAATTAGTATTGCTACCCCTGCTTTCTTTTGGCTGTATATAATAGAAGAAATTTGAACAAAAGAATCATTAAAATTTTTGGTTAAATCTTGAGTAAATTTCCTCTGTTGTATCTTTATAAATTGTTTATTATATCAAATAACAGAGAATTTGTTAAACATTTAAACTGTACTAGAACTCTACGGATGCCCTGTATCATAAAAGAAAAAAAACATTTACGGTGCAACAAAATCCCAAGTAAAATGCTCGAATGACTAACCCTAATGGAAACTGAGGTCCACATATATGAATAGAACAACAAAACTGTTAAAAAAAATACACACACACACACATACATACATACATATATAATATGAGAACATGGGATTTAAATTTAAGAGACATGCCATTTCCTAGGTGGGAAACCTAATTCTGTACCACCATCAGTTTTTCCTAAATTAATTTCTAAATTTATTGTTATTCAAATTAGACTCCCACAGAACTTTCGTTTCTTGTGGAGCAATGGAAATTTCTTAAATCCATCTAAAATACATCTGGAAGTATAAACAGTTTGCATTAAATAAGAACTTTATTTTGCAGTCTGTAATTTGTTAATAAAATGTTAAAAGCTATCACTAATTCTGTGAGTACAGCTTTGGTCGCATGCCATCCATATGTTTGAAATGTAGAATTCTCGTTATCATTCATTTCTAAATCGGTATTTCCAATTTTGATTTCTCTCACAGGAATTTTAAATGGTGTTTTATACAACTAAAATTACATACTGGTTAAAGAAATGACTGCATTATTTATATTACAAGAGTGAATCATCTTTTGATATAAAATATCCCTGATAATGCTATGTAATGCTTTATATTTTATATTGCTGCTCCAGCATCTTTTTGTTTAATTTTCCTGATTTATCTTTGCCCACTCATTTCATTATTTTCAACCTTTCTTTGTCATTTTGTTTAAATCTGTCACTTTTTTAATGGAAAAAGAATTTTGTTTTAATACATAAAATCCATATGTTCTCTAATTATATACTAGTTTTAAATATATTTAACATTAAATATCTGGTTATTATTCATTTTAAGGTTAAAATGGATACCTTCTCTGCTTTTCATATATTTGGAGTTTGATATTTTAAAATGGTCCTACCAGATCAAAGGCAATTATACACCATCCATTGGGATTGAAACTGCACTAATAGTTATTTTTGTTATTTTTCTTTTCTCCAAAAAAAATTAGGACAAGGTTGCTTTAGGAGCTGAGCCCTACAAGGAAGAAATTGAAGATCTCAAAACAAAACTGGTAAAAATAGACCTAGAGAAGATTAAAAATGCCAAGGAGTTTGAAAAGGAGTATGTGTTTTACTTAAATTGAATATTACATTAGTAGCTTAAATTTCCTCTCTGAACTTTACAAATTTCTTTCCATTAGTTAATTTTTTTTTTATTAGAGGAGTTGTGCATTTACCAAGAGTTAAGTTTTTAAAATATATCTTATGGAAATATTGTTATTGCTTTAAAAAAAAAAATACAAGTTCTACAGATTTTAAATTCATTAAATTCTTATTGCATATACAAAGTTTTTAAAATAAGCACAACTCTGATCAATTAATAACACTATGTGTTTGGATAATTCTTGCTCAGTCATACATAAATAGCTTTAAAATGACCTTTTTATGCTGAAACATGAACATTAAGAATCTTTGAGTCGTATATGTGCTTATATGTGTGTGTGTGTCTTTAGCCACTTGACTAAGACTTGCATTGGTTGGTTCTCTTAATTTCATTTGTTCTTCCTGTTGTGTTTTTGTATAGAAAATCATATTTCTTTCTAGGGCCCTAAAGCACGTGCTCTTTTTTATTGATTTGTTTATAATATAATAGCACATGTCTAAAGTTCTTTGTGATACGACATAATAAAAATAACATTAAATGGAGAGTCAGAAACTGAGTTAGAAATATAATGTTGCCATTTATCAATGCATCATCTTGAGCAAGATATGTAATTTCTCTAGTCCTCATATCCATAATCAATGAAAGGAGAGATTTGTGTTACATGATTTCTTATAACCTCTTTTGGCTTCTGTATTCTTCCTAAATTTCTATCATATTTACCTTAATAAATCTTCAAATACATGTTCCAGCTAGAAATCCAACTTTTAGCTAATACTCTTGGGAGTAAAGATAAAGTAGCACTTTGAATCTTAATGCTGTCTAACCATCCTTCCATTGATAGCAGTATTGGTTTTAGAGAAATTTATGCCCATTAAGTTCTTAATCATAAAAAAGCAATTTTACTTATGGAATAGAGTTAGCAGATATTTTCATAGTCTCTAAAGAAAGGCAGAAAGTCTTATAAGTTATCATTGCTCATAAATGCCTAATGCAATGATCAGAATTTGACCTTTGACTGTATCACTTTAGACTTGAGTTGCAGTCAGAGCTTACTTCCCTGACAATGTAGAACAGAGGCTACTTTTCTCTTTCATGCACTGGTAATTGTACCTTAAAGATGTTGCTAGGACTTCATTGTAATGGCCCAATTTTTTTATGGTGCCTCCAAATATAATTTTGTTCAATACCTAATTAATAGCTATTACAGCTCCAGACATTTTATAAAAAAAAAAGAACTAGTTTCTTAATGATAAGAAAAATGAACTGTTTGCCTGAAAGCAAACAGAATACTTCTGATGTGAGGATGTTATTGTACCAGGCTCATGTAGCTACTTATTGATATTATGCCATTGTGATGTATCTTATTAAAAAATTCTTGACAGCAGCTCTGTTTAGTCTTTTTTAAAAACTTAGTTACTGCCTTTTACATATTTTTATTATTGTTCTTATTAGAATTACTTCTATAAAAGCCACCGTGGAATATCAAAAAGAAGTTATAAGACTATTAAGAGAAAATCTTAGAAGAAATCAGCAGGCCCAAGATACATCAAGTGAGTAGAAAATGCAAATATTTTCAGATTCTTTCCATTTTACTTCTAAATACATTTACACATTATGAAGACTGCTATTATTTGTATGACAGTCAACAGTAAACTTTAGTTAACCATTAATTTGGAAAGAACTAGTTTTAAAAAGAATTCATTGGGATCATATTTATTCTGTAACATCTCGTTGGTTTACTATAATAGCAACTGTTTATCCAGTATAGATTCTTGAAAAAAATGTGAATTTGTATGTTTTCATTAGCTGATCTGTACTTATTAGTGAAGATACATATCTTCAGTCCTATAGAAGAATGACTTAAGTATCAAGGTAGAAGTACCCTTCCCTCTTAAAATAGAAACACATTTCTTAACAGATTTTAACTGTATGTAACTACTAAATTATAATCAGTTCACAGTACAAATAAGTAATTATAAATCTTAATTGTTCTTGATACTGAAGATATCAAATTGATGCTTGCTTGTAAAACTCTGAAATTATTCTTAGATGCAGTTTTCAGGTCACATGTTCAGATTTCTGCTAATGCATTGCTCATGCTGTACCTTTTGTCCATGTTTCTGTCTCTAACATTTCATTTGAAAAGAGAAAATGCTGAATATACAAGGAAGCAGTTTTGTGTATTGTAACAAGCACTGGACTAGCAGTCGGGGCCTGGGCTCTAGACTGACTACCCTCACTAATAACTATGTAAAATTGAGGTGACAATACCTGACCTTCTAGCTTACATGCTTTGAATAATCGAACAAAAAGATGCATGTGAAAGCACATTAAAAATTCTAAACGCCAAGCAAATGTAAGATACTTGCATGTATTATTGTCTGCTTCTTTAAAAAAAAAAAAAACAATTAGAGATGGTTACCTATCTAGTACCTATTCTAGCTTGAACATCCCTAGTATCTGTGACAGATATTTGCAGCTCCTATCTGGAAAATGTCAAGAGATAAAATATAAGGATTCTTATTATTAGAGAAGGGTTAGTATAGTCACTCTATATTTGTTATTGACTTCCAGGTGCATATTATACCAGAGTTCAAACAAATTTTTAAAAATGGACCTTGAATATCCCCTTTTCCCACCGCATCCCTTCCATGATTGTCAGGAGCTTCTTTCTTGCCCTAGTGGATTATTCCATGTTACAAGCACCTCACATTTTTATGCAACTTTATCTACAATTTATGGAATACAGTTCCTTATATTACTTTTACACACACAGTAAAGAATGCTTTCTTAATATATGCTTTACTATTATTCTGAGGTTTATTTAGTTAACAGGTGTGTGTTGAATACTTGTAATGCACTGAATAACTGGAGTGGACCCTACACATTGTAGTGTAGCAAGCCCTCCAGGTGATCCCTCTGATGTAAAGGAGAGATCAATGAAGATCGGCCCTGTTGGGAGGGTTGCTATTGCTGCAGTCATGGTGAAAGATTCAGTGACCTGGATTGTGGTACTCAAATTGAGGGTGGAAAAAAATAGATTTATTTTGAACTTTGGAAACAATTAAAATTATCACCTGTTTGTGTATTTGCCTCCCCACAGTAGTATCAGAATGCCATGAATCTCAGCCTTCAAATAAACCCTTAACCTGTGGGGGTGGCAGTGGCATTGTACAAAGCACAAAAGCTCTCATTTTGAAAAGTGAACATATAAGGCTAGAAAAGGAAATTTCTAAGTTAAAGCAGAAAAATGAACAGCTAATAAAGCAACATAATGAACTGTTAAGGTAAGATCTGTTTACGTGATACAGATGATATGCTTATGGTTGTATATGTGGAGGGTTGGTTTATGTGCATACGTATTTTTTTTGTGGCTGAAAACCTTTCACTCATTATGGGAAAAGTAATTTTTAGAGCTCTTCATGTAATAAATGTCTTTTTTAAAAGGAATACGAATATGTTAGCTCTGTTCAGAGTCTGCTATCCAGTAATTGATTTATCTTTAACTTAGCCAAGAACCAGGAAGTAAAGTATTTTGAGGGGACAGCTTAAATATACCACAGTCCATATACCCAAGTCACAGGTATATGGAGAGTAAATCCTTTGAATCTCTTAAATCCATTATCATAGCCTATTTACTTTTACTGAATAGACAATTCAAACAAATTTAATTATTTGGTGTCTACCACCATGGAAGACTGCAGTCATTGTGCCAAGCACTCTATTGATGTAAAACAAAAGGAAAAAATGGGCATTAAACACATTATACAAACCATTAAATAAATAGATATTTGCAGTGAGAGCTATTTAAAAAAAAAACAAGCAAATAGACATGAGAGGTATAACAGAGGGATCTAACATTATTTAGGTGTTTGTGGGGGAAGGGAATTGTCAAAAGACTAATATAAGGGTGGATCTGAAAAATGCGTAGGAGTGAGGCTAGATGAAAAGAGAGAGGGGTAAACCTTCCAGTCTGAAGGAAGGGCACAAGTGAAAGCTTTGAGTCAGGAAGGGTAACCAGTTGCTGAGACTGCTGAGACTGAAAGACATTCATGTGGTCAGAGCATAGAGAATGAGACAGAGTTTGGTTCAAGATGAGGTGCAGAGGTAACTGGATCCAGATTTCACAGGGCCTTCTTGGCCATCATTAGGAAGTCTGGATGGTATCCTAAATATAATGCGAAGCCACCAGAGGATTTTAAGAAGGTACCGAATGAGATCAGATGTCATCTTTGACTGCTAGAGTGTTATTGGGGAACTCAATTTAGGAAAGTTATTTTTGATAGTCTAGGCAAAAGATGATTATGGGAATAAGGAGATGAGTTTAAGAGATAGTTATGAGGTGACGTCAACAGACTTGGCTGACTCGTGAATGAGAGATAAGACTCCAGCATTGCTTCCCAGGTTTCTCTCTAGAGAAACTGAATGAATGTTGGTGGCATTTCCTATAAGAAAGACTGTAAGTAACTATCTAATCTAGAAAAGCACAGCATAATATTTCTTTAAAAATAACAAAGGTACATCAAAGATTCATTTGTCCAAAAGATTAATTTATGGAATTATCACAGCAAAGTTATCAATAGATAAACCACTCTGGATGATGCTATCATTGATTCATCTGAACGCTTATTGTTATTCTCTGAGCTTTCTTTTCAAGACTCCATGGTCATGGGGATTTACTGCTGCTATTTAATTATTATAGAACTGTTTCATTTTCTGAACTGTGGAAATAGTCCAAACAGGAAGCATTAAGTTGAAATTAAAATGTAAATGTGAATATATTTCAGAATTGAGCAGTCTTACTGTTTTTTCCCCTTCTACATCTAAGCAACAATCAGCATCTTTCCAAAGAGGTCAAAACATGGAAGGAAAGAACCCTTAAAAGAGAGGCTCACAAAGAAGTTACTTGTGAGAATTCTCCAAAGTCTCCTAAAGTGACTGGAACAGCTTCTAGAAAAAGACAAACGACACCTTCTCAGTGCAAGGAATGGAATTTACAAGATCCTGTGCCAAAGGAATCACCAAAATCCTGGTTTTTTGATAGCCGTTCAAAGTCTTTGCCAGTAGCTAATCCAGTTCGCTATTTTGATAACTCAGGCTTGGGCCTTTGCCCAGGTAGGTAAACATACTGGTTCCTTAGAAATAGAGGAATAAGGGTTAAAATTTAACATGTGGCCCCAAAGGGCAAGCTTAAACAAGGGAAGACTTAGTTGAGCAAACTGTGGTTCCAGGCTTCATTTGCTCTCTGTGTGAGAAGGTTATTTTCACCAAAGCACAGCACTGGAGTGCAATCACTTTTTCCCAAGTGAATTCTTTATTCTGTCACTTAAACCCTAAGCTCTCCCCTAAGATAGACAAGCAACTCTCTCAGGGCACTACCTTATAAACAAAAACAGTTATAAACAAAAACAGTTATATACAAAAACAGTTATAAACAAAAACAGTTATAAACAAAAACTGTTATAAACAAAAACAAAAACAGTTATAAACAAAAACTGTTTTTTCTGAAAAATTTGTTTTTCTGAAAATTTTTCTGAAATTTGTTTTTCTGAAAATTTTTCAGAAAAATTTCTGAAAAATTTGAAAAATTTTCAGAAAACTGTTTTTTCTGAAAAATTTACTTATCAATTCAATGAGTCAGCATTTCCAATGGCATTCTTTTCATTTTACCACAAGCCACGTCATAGACTTGCATTATTTACTTACAAATTTATCCAGTCAACAAATATTTTTGAGCTCCTACTATGTGTCATATATTAGACACTGATGGTACGTTGATAAGCAAAACCAGACATGGTCCCTGGCTTCAAAGAACTTAAAGTCCACTGGGAGATACAGTCATTAGTCAAGCTGTCCAGAAAAAAGTGGACATAAAAGTCTATCCAGTCAGAATAGGTATTTGTTTTAGGAATATTGGGGAAATCTTCCTTGAGGAAGTAAACTGAGATCTAAAGGTTAAATAAGAGTTAGCTCAACAAAGAGGGGAAGGTAAAGCCTTCCAGGCAAATACAGCAATAGGAAGGAAGGCGCAAACAAATGTGGTATGGCCAGAGTACAGTGAACACAGGTTTTTGTGGGCAAAGTCAGTGAGGCCAAAGAGGAAGATGAGAGCCCAATGTGTGAGACTTTGTAGATTGTATAAAGGAAGTTTTGCTTTATTCTGAGAGTATCTAGAGGAAACGTTTGAAAGATTTTAAGCAGTGGGCAGGGGAACTTGATGAATTTTAAATTTTGAAAGCATTGACTCAGCCATAAGGTAACCAACAAATAAATAGTAGGAGCAAGAGTTTATTGCATTTGCCTAAGTAAGGCATGATAGTAGCTTGGACTCAGGTAGGTGCAGTAGAGATGGAGAGAAGTGGACAGATTGGACAGATTGGGAGTAAAATCTGCAGCGCTAGGTGCCTGGTTGGATGTGGTGGGAAGAAGTAGGGAGGTATCAAGGATCACACACACCCTTCTCTGCAGGGGTGCTGTCCACAGAGGTACAGGAAAAACCCTGTTAACATCACATTTCTTGTAGTCTTTCTCACCATGTGGCATTTATTATGTGCCAGGTGTGCATAATCCCATGCTCGGGACTGTTTAAATAAAACTATTCAGCCAGATCCCTTTGTGACAGTAAGTCCACCCATTAGAAATACCCATTATGCAGTTGTAGAACTCTAAAGCAACGAAATTGTACACTACAAAAGGCAGCTTCAAATCATTTAAAGCCTTGAGCAAAGGTTCTGGGGTTTATGAGAGCTCTACTTGGTGACTGAAAGGAAATCCATCTGGTCTTATTGACTACACATCAAAATTAGACCAACTTGGCAGTCTTAAAGTGCTTTTAGGGATATAATAAAGCATAAAACCATTTAGAAAAAATGTTTGAACTATTCTTTTCATTGAATAGTATTTAACAAACATTTAAGTACCTTCCATTGCCTTGACACTTACATGGAACTTTTGCTGTATACTCAAACCCCTCTGCCCCCCCCCCCCCACATATACACATATATACACACACAGTTGGTGAATTGGTGCTATTTTTAGGTGAAATAAATAAAAAGATTGGTTGGAAGACCAATTCAGAATTAAAGAACCGAGTCCCAGCTTGAATTAGTAAGAATGTTAATCTAAAAAAAATTTAATGTTGATTTTTACTTTTAATTATAAAAGATAATTTAGATTACCTTTTATGATTAAAAGTAAAAACCAACAAATGAAGATAATTACCAAAACCAGTTATGCTGTTAAGTAGATGCTGCTGAACATGTTTTTAAAGAACTAAAGTTTTCCAAAGATGACTGAATTCCATATACAATTTGTTTAGCATCTAACTTATTTCCCCTTAAAGTAGGGCAAAAGAAAATCATACTAAATTGGTCCATGTTTGATTCACTTTGAATCTCAAATTGATGACTCCAAATAAAATTTTATTTCTTCTTGGTTTTATGTATACTATGATTTTTCTGACACGAACAGTTTTTCATTCTGACAACCACTTTATTAAATTTGACTTACGATTTTTTTTCTTTAATTACCTATTTAATTTAATGAACTAAAAATAGTTCATTAAAGAAAGAATGGGGATAAACGTCATAAGCTCTGATAAAGTGAAATAAACTTTTATTTATCAAAAACAATGATGTTAATGACCACATTGCCATTTTTCATCCCTCCCATATCTCTCGTCTTAACATTCTTTCTGTTTCCAGTTGTGCTTGGGTTTTGTGCATTTTTTTTTAATAGAATCATTTTTTTTTTCTTTCTCAGAGGAACAAACTGCAGGAGCCAAGAATGTGGATTCTCAGCCTGTTCCTTGGCACGCCTCTTCAGGAAAAGATGTGCCCGAGTGCAAAACTCAATAGACTCCCTCTGTTGCTTTTCTGGAGGGCCATTTTTCCTCATTTGAACATCACCGTGTTTGCCACTTTATGTGTCTATCCCTGGCAATGATGTCACAGTCCAACTTAATTTCACATTCAATTTTCACTTTAAACTAGAATTGGAAGATTAAGGCACAGAAAACTGATAATGCATTTCAGTTACTTAGAATGGCAGTAGCAGTCTTTTCTTCTTGAATTCAGTAATATTTTAGGAATTCAATTGTTTTATTTATTTATATATTATGTAAAGAATAAAGTTATTGAAGGAAATTTCCAGTCTTGCCATGTATCCATTTCATGTATACATTTTTATTAATGTTAAGCTAACCACATATTACTTAGACAATTTCAAAGCACAATACATAAATTAATAAAACCTCATTTAACAAAATGAAAAGCTGTTTTTTAGTACCTTAAGTGTTCAATAAATATGTATTTAGTAGTTCTGAAATCATAACTTTGTGTGATATTTATGGTTTCCTAGTGGGGCAGTCAGGGTATATTCAGTTCTTCTCCCGTCTTGTTGACTATCAGGATTTTGCTTTGAAAATATAGGCATACTTTCTGGATTTAAATTGTTAAAGGATAGCAGGGACAATGTCCTCTTAACTTTTTATTCCTAATCTTTCTTTTGCTATAATAGCTACAGAAATTTTCATTTTTCTGTTATCCACCCGCCATCCCTATTCTCTGTGACCATACTCTAAACTGGTTGGTTTGGTATTAGACTTTGTTCTCCATTATACCCTACTCTCAGCTGAAAGAACAGTATAGATCATTTGTTCTACCTCTTCATTTTAGACATGAGGAAACCACTCCAAAATTTCTATCTAAGTTTCCTGAACCTGAGGTCCCCACAGATACTAAAAGCTCCTATTGATGGGCTTCATGCAGCCTGTAAATCTTCTGAAATTTTATGTCAAATTTTTTTGTGTGGATTTATTTTTCTAAGATACTAGGGTCTATACTTTCTTTCATCATAAACTCATAATGGTTGTAACCTTACAAAAGGTTAAGAACTGTCATTTTAGAGAGTATCCTTTATTGATTTTACATCATATAACTTTGAAAAAACACAAAACAACAAGTTGAATAAGGTTATAGAACAGAGATAAAGTGATTCTGTGGCCTTGTTCACTCTTTGGTAAAAACATTTATTCAAAGAAAGAGATTATGCATAATAACCTGCCATTCCAAAATTTGTATATAGGGTTTCATCTTAACATGGTAGGAATTTACTAGGGCTAAGAGGAAAATGTCCCTTCCTATAATTCTCTTCCCCCAGACCTGCCCCATGGGAGTTTTGCCTCTTTTTTCCAACTTTGTCTAAATATCACACTATAACAGAGAGAGGTCTGATTCATTACAATGTCCAATGAATAAAAGTAACCCAAAGTTAGTGGATAAAGTTCATCTGGATGGCAAAACTACTTTAATAAAGGCCATTAAAAATATAATCACCTGTCATGTATGCAGTCTATTAGGATGTTGCTCACCTCTTATGATTTCAATATCATAATGAATGATTGTGAAGGAACAATGAAGAAAACTGCAAAGGAAACAGCAAGAGTATTAAAAAGAGTAGTGTGTGTCAAACTGCAACCCAGTAGCCATGATTCTTGAAGACGACTGCATAACTGTAGCTTACATGGCGTGACTGTGTAATTGTGAAAACCTTGTGGCTCACACTCCTTTACCCAGCGTATGGACAGATGAGTAGAAAAATGGGGACAAAAACTAAATGAAAAATGGAGGGGGATGGAATGCTTTGGGTGTTCTTTTACTTTTATTCTTATTTTCATTCTTTTTGGAGTAAGGAAAATATTCAAAAATTGGGGTGATGAACGCACAACTATATGATGGTACTGTGAACACCTGATTGTGCACTGGATGACTGTATGGTATGTGAATATATCTCAATAAAACTGATTTTTTTTTTAAAAAAAAAAGGCAGTAATGTCAGAAAAGTAAAAAAGGTCTGAAAAGTAAAGTTGAAACCGGAGAAGGCAAAATATGATATTATTCATAGGAAACATTTTTTGAAAGCCTGGCAGAATTATATTCAGCAAACTTTTATTAAGAGCCTTCCATTCACACAGCAAAATTCAATGAGTGTCTATTATATGCTGATCACTGGCCTAGCACTAAAAAGCACTGCTCATGAAACTGGTAGAGGAGAAAACAAACACTAATACATGTTTAATATGAGCTGAGCACAATGTAATCATGAGAAAGATACAGTCTTTAGCCTTGAAGAATTTATCTGGTGACAATACAGATTTGTTGGCAAATATTTGCAATAACTTGTGCTGTTGTAGAATAAACATTGAAGATCGTAACACAAAAGGAGGCTGAAGAAAGCTGCATCAAAAACAGAATATCAGAGTTAGCCTTGATTAGATAACTCTTGTATTCGTAAAAAGTCTATTCCAAAATCCTCAAAATTTTGTCAAAAGAAGAGCACTGTTACTAAAGCAAGGAGCATAGCTGTATGTTTAAACATCAACAGAACCCAGCATTAGAAGCTGCAGTGCGGCAATGAGGGACAGTTTCACCAAAGACTGCACACGGACACATGTAGAAACTAAGATTTTTATTTTTTTAATGGCATTTTTTTCTACCATACATTATAATTAAATATCTCTGGCAATTTCCGTGGTAAAGATCACTAATGTTTATTGAGTACTGTGATGGACTGAATTATGTACCCCAGTTTGGACGTGTTCTTGATCTTGTTCCACATTCTGATGGGTATGGATCCATTTAAATAAGATTTCTTAAAGATGTTATTTCAGTTAAGGTGTGGCCCAATTGAATCAGATTGGGCTTTAACCTGGACTACTAGAGTCCTTTATAAGCAGAGTCAAAGACGGAAAGGGACACTACAAGGAGCAGCCAGAAGTCAACGGAATCTGGAGAAACACGAAGACATTGTCATGTGCATCGCGAGGTGACAAAAGCCAGGAACCCCAAAGATTGCAAGCCAGCTGGAAGATATCAACCCCCCGGAGGAAGCAAACCTTCTAGCCTCTGAAACTGTGAGCCCATAAATTCCTGTTGTTGAGTCAATCCGTTGTATGGTATTTGTTTTAGAGTTAGGAAACTAAAACAAGTACATATGTAACCAGGGTTGTCTTTAGGAATCATAAGACTCTAAAGGTGAAAAACCAGATAAAATGGGTACAAGTGAAGGTTAGTCACAAGATTTTTACAATCACAAGGGCACAAGATAAAAGCTATACAATCATTATCAGAGATCAAAGCACCTGGATTACAGTTCAGAGATTTCAGTTATTTTCCTGTGTCTAATCTAATATACCAGAAAGTAAAAAGGAATATTTATTTAATGACTTAGTAGTCATCCTCATTTGTTAAATCCTAACTTCTCCATTACAACTCTTCCCTCTCATTTGAAATTTTCTCTCAATCTTGAAGGATATCTGGGCTACAACTCTTCTAACTTCATGTTGAGAAGGGGCGTTGACATTATGGGGGAGAGAGATGAAACTGGTTGCTCTTGGAGAGACGGGTACTTCTGGGGTTCAGATTTTATCTGGCATTGGGACAATCTAGAGGCTTTAAGTCTCTGAAAAACAAACTTAATAAGTAAAACTTTTCAAGAGCCCAGGGGAGAAACTAAGATGGCGGCTAGGTGAGACAGGGCAAAAAAACACCTCCGTGAAAAACACTAGATAAAAACCAGAAAGTGACCCAGAATACCGGTTACAGTGATGCGCCAGCTGGATGAGGTCTGCTAGTATCACAGGGGCCATATACTTGGTGAAACCGGGAGTCTGCATTCTGAAACGAGTGAGTAAGCTGGCTGGAAGACCTGCAGCCATGCGGTGTTGTGGGGAAGCCAGGGCTTGGCATTTGGAGACCAACTGGCTCTTTTAAAAAAAAAGGGAAAAACCCAGGAGTGGCTGCAGTTGCGGGAGTGGGAACCATGCAGTAAAACACAGCAAGAGGGGGCTGGTCTGGCCTCTCGGTGTCTGACCTGGAGGATAGTCTGCTGCAGATACCCTCAGGGCCGGGGGACTGGAGGGGAGAGCTGGAAGCTGAAAGAAACCCCGCAGTTCACAGCTGGCTCCCCGGAGGGCTGGATAAACTCCTGCCCGGGGCCATGCCCACAGCCCAGATCCCCGCCATTTGTCCCAGAGCTGGGAAGGAGGAACTGTGCGAGGAGGGGGTGGTTGAGACGCCCCGTTCAGCCATTTTTGCATCAGGCTGAGAGCACCACTGCACGGCCTGGTGGCCCAGGGCTTCCCTTAAGGGACGGCACGCACTTGTGACATAGCATGGCATTCCCTTAGCAGAGCTCCTGGAGGATCGCGGCTGGGAGGGGGGACCCACTCAGAGAACCCAGGGACACTATGCCAAATCTGGTGGTTTGTGGGGCAGCGAGAGAGAGGGCCTGGGGCTGAAATGAAATGAAGGCTTAGACTCTTGCGGCGGCCTTGAATCTCCGGGAACCTGGGGAATTGAATATTAAAGCTGCCCTTCCTCCCTGGCCACCCGTACACATGCCCCACGTTCAGGGCGGACGGCTCCAGCAACACACCCAAACTGAGTTCTCCAACTGAACCCCACAAGAATCATTTCCCCACACACTGTGGGAACAAGGTTGAGAACTGACTTGAGGGGTATAGGTGACTCACAGACGCCAACTGCTGGTTAGTTAGAGAAAGTGTACGTCACCAAACTGTGTTTCTGAAAATTAGATTGGTATCTTTTTTTTTAGAACTTGAAAGAACCCTATCAAGCAAAGCAAATGCCAAGAGGCCAAAAACAACAGAAAATCTTAATGCATATGATAAAAACAGACGATATGGAGAACCCAAACACCAAAATCAAAAGATCAGAAGAGACACTGCACTTGGCGCAATTAATCAAAGAATTAAGGACAAACAACAAGAGCATGGCACAGGATATAAAGGACATGAAGAAGAGCATGGAACAGGATATAAAGGACATAAAGAAGACCCTAGAAGAGCATAAAGAAGAAATTGTAAGAGTAAATAAAAAAATAGAAGATCTTATGGAAATAAAAGAAACTGTTGGCCAAATTAAAAAGACTCTGGATACTCATAATACAAGATTAGAGGAAGTTGAACAACAACTCAGCGTCCTCAAGGACCACAGAATGGAAAATGAAAGAACAAAAGAAAGAATGGGGAAAAAAATCGAAAAAATTGAAATGGATCTCAGGGATACAATAGATAAAATAAAACGTCCAAATTTAAGACTCATTGGTGTCCCAGAAGGGGAAGAGAAGGGTAAAGGTCTAGATAGAGTATTCAAAGAAATTGTTGGGGAAAACTTCCCAAACCTTCTACACAATATAAATACACAAAACATAAATGCCCAGTGAACTCCAAATAGAATAAATCCAAATAAACCCACTCCAAGACATATTCTGATCAGACTGTCAAATACTGAAGAGAAGGAGCAAGTTCTGAAAGCAGCAAGAGAAAAGCAATTCACCACATACAAAGGAAACAACATAAAAGTAAGTAGTGACTACTCAGTGGCCACCATGGAGGCGAGAAGGCAGTGGCATGATATATTTAAAATTCTGAGAGAGAAAAATTTCCAACCAAGAATACTTTATCCAGCAAAACTCTCCTTCAAATTTGAGGGAGAGCTTAAATTTTTCACAGACAAACAGATGCTGAGAGATTTTGCTAATAAAAGACCTGCCCTACTTCAGATACTTAAGGGGGCCCTACCAACAGAGAAACAAAGAAAGGAGCAAGAGAGAGAGAAAAATTTCACAGACATATATAGAACATTACATCCCGAATCACCAGGACACACATTATTGTCTAGTGATCACTGATCTTTCTCCAGAATAGACCATTTGCTGGGACATAAAACAAGCCTCAATAATTATAAAAAAAAAATTGAATTTATTCAAAGCACATTCTCTGACCACAATGGAATACAAATAGAAGTCAATGACCATCAGAAACTTAGAAAATTCACAAACAACTGAAGGGTAAAAATGAGGGGGAGATGAAAACATTCCCAGATAATCAAAAGCTGAGGGACTTCATCACCAGTAGATCAGTCCTATAAGAAATGCTAAAGGGAATTGAGCAGGCGGAAAGGAAGGGACAGCAAACAATTGACTGGAATCACATGAAGAAATAAAGATTTCCAGTAAAGATCACATGGTAAATATAAATACCAATACTACTGTATTTTTGATTTGTACTCCACTATTTACTTCCTACAGGTTCTAAAATACATAAATGGTAATGATAAATCAGTGGTTTTGGACTCAATGTAAAATATGTAATTTTTGACAAGAACTACATAAAGGTGGGAGGAGGGAGGAGTATAGGAACATAGTTTACGTGTCCTATTGAAGTTAAGTTGGTATCAAAGAAAAATAAGATTGTTATAGATTTAAGAGGTTAAATTTAAGCCCCACGGTAAATACAAAGAAAGCATCAGAGAATATGACCATAGAGATGAAAAATAGAGTATGGGTTCCAAGAAGTGGGGGAAGGGGCAATGGGGAGTTAAGAAATGAGTGTAGGGTTTCTGTTCGGGGTGAAGGGAAATTTCTAGTAATGGATGGTGGGAAGGTGATAGCATTGCAACATTCTAAATGTGATTAATCCCACTAATGGAATGCCAGGGAGGGGTAGAATGGGAAGATTTAGGCTGTATATATATTTCCACAATTGCAAAAAAAAAAAAGACAGTCTAAATAGATAATGACAATTAAATGCCAAGGATGATCCTGGGTGGGATCTGAGGATGGAGGAGAAGGGGCTTAAAGGAACACAGTTGGGACATAAGAAAGGATAAAAAGGAAATATAGAATGTAAGTTTGTATCAGTGTTGAATTTCTTGAACTTCTTAGCTGTGCTTAACGGGATTGCAAAAAGAATATTCTTGTTCGTGGGAATTGTATATGTGAATTTTATTGTTTGTTCAAGGATGTGTGCAGCTTGCTCTCATATGTTCAGAAGACAGAGCAACAGATGATGGATGATAGGGAAGGAGGGAAGGAAGGAGGGTAAGAAAGAAATGGTGTGACAGGATGTTAAAATTGGTGGATCGGGGTGTTGGGGAGGGGGGTCGGGGTATGCTGGAGTTCTGTGTGTGGGGTTTGTATTGTTTTTGCAACTGTTCCTGTAAGTTTGAATTTATTTCAAAATAAAATTTTTAAAAGAATCATATTGAGGCCAGATTGTGTTACAGAAATAACCCTTTTTCTCACAGGTTCATAATTAAAATCTTACCAATTTTTCAATACAGCCAAAAGATTCCCATTTTAAAGAATGTCTGTAATCAGAAACCAATTAGGAACACTTGACCCATACAACTGCAGTAAACACCAACTAACAAATTTAAAGACACCACTTAACACTTACTATATATTTAAGTAACACACCAATTAATAACTAAAGCAAACACATCAATTAACAATTAAACAGGCATCATTATATCTAAGTGACACACTGATTAACAGTCAAACAAGCATTAAACACTTACTATACCTAGGTAACACACTGGTTAACAGTTAAACAGGCATACCTAATTTAATTGAATGCCAATTAATTGTTGGATTACTTATTTTCCAGGAATATACTCAACAGACAAACTCAGGTCAGGGCCATGGACCCTGTACAGAATGGTACCCAGAAAACAGAAAGGTGTAGAGGTTGAAGGAAAGGGGATCAATATGGAGGCAGGACTGGGCCTCAAAGCCAGGTCCAGGGGACTTAAACTGTTGTATTAATTCCCTGATCCATTTTTACCCTGATGACTCACTCAGCCAGTCAGGTGTCCTGACTTGAAACTGGAAATGGTTCCTCTCTTTGAAGATGTTTAAGGTGCCAAAAGGGTCTGGAGTGCCAGCAGGAGAGAAAAACCAATTGCTAAGAGGTGTTAGGCTTCCTCACCTGGATTGTGCTGATGTTCTCACAAACACTGGGGACTGACAGCTTAATGTGGTGAGCCCTCTGTCTTGGGGCCTGCCCCTATGAAGCTTGTTGCTGCAAGGAGAGGCTTAACCTGCTTATAATTGTGCCCCAGAGTCTCCCCCTAAGTGTGCCTCTTTGTTGCTCAGATGTGGCCCTCTCTCTATGGCTAGGCCAACTCAGCAGGTGATCTCGCCACCCTGCGCTCTGCAGGGGACCTGACTCCCAGGGGTGTAAATCTGGACCTGGCATCATGGTATTGAGAATAACTTCTTGAACAAAAGGGGGATGCGAAATGAAATGAAATAAAGGTTCAGTGGCTGAGAGATTTCAAATGGAGTTGAGAGGACACTCTGGTGGACATTCTTATGCACTATATAGATAACACTTTTTAGGTTTTAATACATTGGAATAGCTAGAAGTAAATACCTGAAACTACCAAACTCCAACCCAGTAGCCTTGACTCTTGAAGATGATAGTAAAACAATGTAACTTACAAGGGGTGACAGAGTGATTGTGCAAGTCTGGTGGATCGCACTCCCTTTATCCAGTGTATGGATGGATGAGTAGAAAAGTGGGGATAAGGCCTAAATGAAAAGTGGGGTGGGATGGGGGTGTGATTTGGGTGTTCTTTTTTTATTTTTATTTTTTATTCTGATTCTGATTCTGGTATAAGGAAAATGTTCAAAAATAGATTGGGGTGATGAATACACAACTATAGTATGGTACTGTGAACAGTTGATTGTACACCATGGATGACTCTATGGTATGTGAATATGTCTCAATAAAGCTGAATTTAAAAAAAAATACGATTGCCAAGCCTCTAGACTAAGTCCAGTGGCCGCAAACAGCTCAGTTACCACACTTACCCATGCTACCAGGGCTCCAGAGCCTCGGGCATTGTCCCATCTGGGTCACCAAATTGATACAGGACCAAGGCACTGGATTCATTGCCCGATGTACTCAAATGACCAACTCCTTAGACACTGGGGTTTGGAGAGAGAGAGTTTTATTGCTAGGACAAAGCAGGAGAGCAAATGGCCTATCGGCCCAAAATCTGTCTCCCTGAACTGCAGTAATTCTGATAGTTTTAAAGCATCAAAAGATGGGTAGGTTTTTTTATAATGAGCCCAATGGCCCCAGATAATGTAATTAGAGGTGATCTAATTATTGAGCAGGTGCCGACTGATCACATATTTAGCCTCAGAACGTATGTAAGGAAATGGTGGCCTTAATATGAGGATAGGTGTAATTTTAAGTATTATAATGAGGTATAGGTTACTTATGGGTTGAAGTCTAAGCTACTGCACATGTCAGACGGCCCATTTTGGTTAGATCCAGTTTCAGTTATCAAGATAACCTTGGGCTTGGGTGGGTTAGTTCTGGGCTGACCCAAGACCCTTCATTAACAAACATTAGGTGCTGTCTTTAGCGATCATGAGACTCTAAAGTAAAAAAAAAAAAAAAAAAAAAAGGGTACAAGTGAAGGTTAGTCATAAGGTTTTTACATTCACAAGGGCACAGAACAAAGGCTATACAATCAGTATCAGGGATCAAAGCAGCTGGATTACAGTTCAGAGATTTCAGGTATTTCCCTCTGTCTACAGAAATATACCAAAAGTAAAAAGGAATATTTACATAATGATTAAGTAGGTGTGCCAGTTTGGATATATTATGTTCCCCAGAAAAGCCATGTTTTTTAATGTAATCTTGTGGGGGCAAGCTTATTAGTCTTTTGATAGGCATGGAAACTTTTGATTAAATTTTTTCCATGGAAGTGTGGATCCCGCCCACTCAGGATGGGTCTTGATTGGTACACTGGAATACTTAAGAGAACTGAAGAGCCAACAAAGATGCTTGCTGATGCTTGGAGATGCTTGGAGATGAAGACAGAAGGATGTTTGGAGATGCTAAGCAATCCCAGAGTTTGCCCCAGAGAAGCTAACAGAGGACCCCCAGACACTTTGAGAGAAACGCCCTGGGAGAAAGCAGCAAGGACACACAGGAGCTGAAAGAGAGGAGCCCAGAGACATTTTGGTGAAAGCCATTTCGAAACACAATCTGGGAGCAAAGAACCAGCAGACACCAGCCATGTGCCTTCCCAGCTAACAGAGGTGTGCTGGATGCCATTGACCTTCCTTCAGTGAAGGTATCCTCTTGTTGATGCCTTAGTATGTACACTTTTATGGCCTTAGAACTGTAAATTTGTAACCGAATCAATCCTCTCTATAAAAGCCAATCCATTTCTGGTATTTTGCATAATGGCAGCACCAGCAAACCGGAACAGTAGTCATCCTCATTTGTTAAATCCTAACTCCTCAGTTAGCACATATGTGCCAAGCATTGTGCTGATAGTTTCACATGCCAAGTCTTTCTTCTTTACAACATCCCTAAAGTAGGTGCTCTGGTTACGTTCATTTTACAAATGAGAAAATTGAGGTTTGGAGAGTTAAGGGACTTATTCTCTGAACTAGTAAAGGAAACATCTGGGATTCACCTTAGACTTCCTGGTTCCACAATCTTGCTTCTTAACCTTTGTGACCGTTAGGAATTCGTTCAGGGCTGGTGCCTTAAGGCTGTCTTCAAGAAGTCAAGTTCCTTCCTTAATGTGTAACTTCTGACCTTATACGAAGTCACAAATGGCTGCTGTGTCTCCAGGCATTATATCTGCTTTCAGGCGAAAAGGAGAGGAGCAAAACCCAAAAGCCTTTTAGAAAGGCTGCGCCCTTCTAGTGAAGAAGGAAGCACTCCTTAGAAATTTCAGCCTACATTTCATTGGGTAGATGTGTATTATTTGGCTCCCCATGCAGCAAATGAGGCTAGAAATTTAAGACTTTTGCTTTCCAGGTTGTATACAATAAACAGTGGCGGAAAAGAAGTTGAATGGATGTTGAGTAAACCAACCTATAGTATGTGCACAAATAACCTACACAATCACTCTGTTCAATTAGCTGTCTGATAAAGTACAATTTCATAGCCTTGCTACGGATCAAATGCAGTGAGTTCTCTGCCCGATGCACTCAAATGACCAATTCCCGAGACGGAAAGGTTTCCAAGAGACAAAGAGTTTATTGCTAGACACGAAGCACGAGAGCAGATGGCTTAACGGCCTAAAAATCTGTCTCCCAGAGTCTAAGGAGTTCAAAGTTTGTATGGATTCAAACAAGGGGACATAGAGTCATTACCATTTCAATAGCAAATGTAAGTAGAAACAACGTACAAATGTAAAGGAGTGGAACTGGACCAGAACCAAGTTAGTGGTTAGTTCTGAGCTGATTCAAGTTCCTCCATGAGCATTGGCGGGCAGGGGGGAGTTGCCCTTGTGATTACAAGTTTCTAAAGGAAAAAAAAAAAAAAAAAACAGATAAAGGGGGTACAAGTGAGGGTCAGTCACCAAGTTTTTACAGTCCAAGGTCACCCGATGAAAGCTGTACAATCATTATCAGAGAACAAGGCATCTGGATTATTGTTCAGAGATTTCAGGTATTTCCCTCTGTCTATGCTAATATACCTGAAACTATATATAATAATTCAGTAATTGTAATAATCCCCTAAATCCTAATGTCTCGATTACAGCCTAGCCTAGAAGGTTCATATTATTTACTTGTTTTTTTTTTTCTATCCTACCTCTGGTTTCTTCAGCTGAACGCGGTTTCTTTCTATCTTATTTTAGTTCTCTTCAACCAAACTTTTTTTTTTTTTTTTTTTTTTTTGCTGTAACCTAACATCCTTGTGCCTTTCAAGCCTTTGCACTCTTGTTCAAGCTCCATGTGCCCCCCCAACCCCCAGTGTAGTCAGGATGTCTGTGTCCTACCACTAAATGTTTATTAGGGTTAGATGAGGCTAAGAGTGATAAATAACAACTGTACCATAAGCACAATAGAATTTTACTTCCCTCTCTCAAAGGCCAGGAAGTTTCCAGAATCTTTATTGACCTGGGTTCCTTCTCTTCTGTTACTCTGCTATTTTCCACATGCAGATAACACCTCATTTAATCTAGAACAGCACATGGCCAGGTGCTTAGGGACATAATAGGCACAAAATACTAGAGAGACTTGAAGTTCAAGGGAAGGAAAAAGATTTTCCACTTCTCACCGTCTTAGTTCTACTTGAGCTCCACTAGATGGCAGCACGTACACACATAAAGAATATGAGTCTTGCGACTCCTTTTCAGAAACCAAAGGAAACGGAACT
Organism: Choloepus didactylus; assembly: GCF_015220235.1. NCBI lineage: Eukaryota > Metazoa > Chordata > Mammalia > Pilosa > Megalonychidae > Choloepus > Choloepus didactylus. The sequence continues at coordinate 112,480,799 of NC_051309.1, read as the reverse complement.
GGCAAGCATAGAAGGAAGCTGAACTACATATCCCAGCATGCGTTATTAAGCATCTGGCTTGCACAAAGGTCTCAAGTTGTTGCTCGTGCAGGAATCTGGAATACGCCATCCAGTCACTACTCTAAAGTAAGAGTTTCTGATATTTTTTAAATGAAACTTTGGGCTGGGGACAGGGGAGGTTTGACATTCAAATGTTGGTTTGTTCTGCACGTTGCCTATTTCATAATCAAGCTTAGCCGTCAGATTAGGACAAGAGTGGGTTATTTTTGTTTGTTTTTTGTTTCGTTTTGTTTTGTTTTAACAAGTTTGAAGTTCTGGTGTATTTATACATTTTTTTAAGATAGTCAAAGTAAAAGGATTTTACAGGGTCCTAAGTGAACATTTTTCTTCCTAGCTCATGAAAACATTTAGAGTTACTGAAAATGATCTAGTTGTATCTCTGCTAATCAAAATGTAACATATTGCTTCTAGTATTTACGGTGACAAAGCCAACAAATGCAGCATCACTTTTGATTTGAGAATTGCCTTGTTTTACATTGTAGGCCATGTTTGCCCTCATTTTCCCAAAGAAACCTTTTTTAATTTGTGAATACAATTTATCTAACATTAGGACTTTGGCTCCAAAATCTGGTCCCAGAAAACAGGGAGGCCAGCTAGGGGAGCGTTTTCAGAGTAAGTAAAAAGCTGTTCTGTGCTTTAGCAGTTGTTCCCTAAGTGCTTCTCTGGGTGTCAAAGATTTCTAGTGAAACCCTTTGAAATGCTCCAGAAGTGGTGTAAATACCATCTTTTTTCAATGATACCATGCCCAGAGTTGGGGAGGGGTAAAGATTATGAGAGCCTTTTACTTTCTAAGGCATAGTTGCATGTATCTCTTAACTCTTTCCATATTTAAAGTGAAAATTTACCACTCAAGAAGAAAAAAAAGACAAAAATTAATTGCATCAGAGTAGGTCAGGCAATGTAGAAACCTAGCTTCTTCATTATGTAACAAATGGCAAAACCAGAGACCATCACCTCCCACTTGACTCTGTGTCCTTTGAGGAAAAGACAGAAAAAGAAAATATATACCGTGAGTTCATAATGATACTTCCAATACAAGTGCAGAACCACAGGTTTTTCTTCACATCACTAATCTCACATCTGTATGTCATTTTTCCTGTAATAAAAATCTCTGTTCTCAATGACATTCATATAATTGCTTTTTAAAAAAGAAATCAGAGATGATCAGTGAGTTGTAAGCTGATCCCTGGACCCAATTCTTATAAAGTGGTTGTTTTAGTCTGGTCCTGTGACAAGCAGACTCTAAGACAGAATTAAACATGACTGGGTTTTATTAGGGAAAATGCCTGTGTGAGAAAAAATGAACAGGGGATGGGTAAAGCTGGGGGAGCTGTCAGACCACCACGCAAGTCTGACCCAGGGGAAGAAGCGAGGGAAGCCAGTTGGGTGGAGGCATCCTAGACTGCCATGCAAGGCTTTCCGGGAGTTCTCCAGTCAACGTCGGTGGTCAGAGAGAAGAGCTCTGCAGCTTCCAGGAACGGGTCTGCCTTAGTGTCACTTGCACTCAAGCTCTGACTGGGAACAGCCTATGGGAAACATGGCCTCAGCACAAACTAACAGCGATGGATGTCAGGGGCAGGAGCTGGGGTCCTTGGTCACTTGCTTCCTGTATTTGGAAGTCTGCAGTGCACATGCTGATGGCCACAGCAGTGGTGATTTAGAAAGGTCTCTTGGGAATGCGAGTACCCTAAGCAGAACGCCATGAGTCAAGTGGTCTTCCTTGGACCTGCAATCAGGAAGCCTAGGTTTGAATTCAGCTCTCAGAGCTGTGAAACACTTAGAAACCCACATAATCTCATTGAAACTAGCCCAAGAGGTGACCAGACCCTCTCCCTTATCTCTTAAATACCTCTCCAATCCACGCCTATACTCTACCCGCTATTTCAATGCAGACCTCCATGGGCACCTGTCTAGACAACTGCACAACCTCATAACTGAACTCGCCACTCCTGCTTGTTTGTGCCTTCCCCACAGCTATTCTCCACACTGATCTTTCTAAAATACAAATCTGATCATGCCACTCTCTTTCCATAAATCCTTCAGTGCCCATTGCCTACAGAAGTAACAAGTTCAGCATATGGAACTTGAACAAAAGTGCAGAGGCTAAAGAGAACAGAGAAAAGATCAAAATGAAATGACTAGATAAAATGAGCCTTATAGGCTGGGCTACCAACCTATACTTCATCAGGTGGGTATCTGAGCAGAGTGCTTTGTAGGCTATTTGCCCACATACTAGAAGTTGGTTCACTCAACTCCATCCAACTCGCTTTCTGCTGTCTTTCATTTCATAATGGCTAGAACACAAAACTCTCAAATTCCTTGCCTCATTTGTTCTAGGGATGGCCAAGTACACAGATCTGGCCAATGGAATGTAGGTTGGAATTTCTGTGGAGGGCTTCCTTGAAGAAAAACACAAGGGCATTCTAAAAACCAAAGGAGCTTTTGGGTTTTGCTCCTCTCCTTTTTGCCTGGAATGTGGATATGATGCCTGGAGACATAGCAGTCATTTTGTGACTTGGTGTGATTGGAAGGCACACATTAAGGACAGAGCAGAGCAATAGAAGAACCTGGTTCCCTGAAGCCAGCCTCAGTTGACCACCATATGACACTTTACCACCCCAGCCTCATCACTAGCTGTTACTCTCACCCTACAATCTACAATCAAACATTGGCCAAATATCTCATGCACATCATATTTCCCCTGTCAGACTCTCTCAATCCTTCCTTCTAAAAACGAATGACTGTACCTGTTAAAATGTCCACTGCAAGCTTAAATGTATACAATCAGCTGCACTGTGGGGTAGAATATTCACAGAACAGAGTCAGGAGGCCTGAGTTTAATTCAGGCTCTGCCATTGACTGGCTCCATGATCCTGGGCAGTTCTGATCAGTTTCCTCATCTGTAAAATGGAGGTATTGGGCATGATTTGCTTTTCCAACTCTTTGGTCAATGACTCTGAAGCCAGCCCTGAAATCTTTTAAAGAGACAAGGGAAAACCATAGAGTATTGATAGTGCAAACCTCAACAAAGCTTACAAGAGAGAAGGCGAGAAGAAGCCCCAAGTAGTAAAGACACAAACAATGCAATAGCAATGTGAGCAGGGACAACGGGGAGGATGGTGGCAGTGGCAAGGACAAAGCATGTCTCAACCTCTGAGGCTGTCGTCTCTAGGTATAGAAGCAACCAAAAAGTAGGTTAAGGTCTACTGCCTGTCTGTCACTTTCAGTTTCTGTAGTAAGCATTCTTGGAGAATTCTGATGGTGGGACTATTTGTACAGAGGTGCTGTCTTCAGATTCTTAAAGGAACACATTGAACTGCACAGGTGTATGTGCTATGGAGTAAGCCTTTAATACCCATGTCTTTAGATTAAACTGCAGGTTCCATTATGGGTCGACTTGATGGGAAGCTCATCGTCCTGACAGCCGCTGCCCAGGGGATTGGTCAGGCAGCTGCCTTAGTAAGTTACAATCTTTTGTTGTTGGCTTACTGACTTTTGAAGGATTGAATTATATGGAACAATTCTGCTGTCATTTAATTCCACTTTCTATTGACTTTGTGCTTCTGTCATCTTAAGTTACAAAAACAACAAAAAAAGTTGTTAACCTCTGCCCTAGGCAGGTGAAGGAATGAAGGCCTCACTTTTTTATTGTGTGACATCACTGGTAATCTTTGACCCTGAAAAATGTTTCTCTGACTCAGTTTCTCTGCACCATAAATGGACTGCAGGAGTCCTTTAATGGTACTTGGCATTCTGAAATCACGTCAATTCAGATACAGAACTACCAGGTCCTATGATTATCAAGTTGCCATTGCTGTCTAATTTATCTCAGCTTCTGCCACATTATACCCTGACCTGCACTAATAAGGCACTTTCCATATAATGGTGGGGTACAGTTTGACATTTATAAAAGCACTAGTATACTCTTAGGGGGAAAAACATGAAATCGTCCATTTTTCTCTTATTACTTGGAGTTGAGTCACCTATCAGAAATGAAATAAAGGCTACCAAACCAGAGCAGCAGTATTTTGAGAGGTGTTAATAACAGAATCCTAGTCCAAAAAGCCCTCTTTTATCTAACATTACTTAAAGAGACAAAATCAGAAGGCAAGCTAATCTATGTCAAATTTTGCTAATTAATAATAAAAATAACAATGGGGGATGGGGTAAGACTAAATAGGTTGAGATTCCACCTATTTCATAGGGAAAACAACAATGAAAATAAGAAAAAGGGAAAAAGGCCAAATGACTTCCCAAGCATGAGATCAGTTTAACAAGTAAACAGAGGATTTATTTGTGCATTGTGTCTACCAGGCTTTTGCAAGAGAAGGTGCCAAAGTCATAGCCACAGATATCAATGCATCCAAACTTCAAGAACTGGAAAAGTACCCAGGTAAGCAACTCAGCAGCTCTCACTTGAGATTCAGAGCCTGTGCAGTATTATAAAAGCAATACTACTCACATGTTGAAAGAAAATTCCTTGGCTGCCCACCTCCAATAGCCTTTTTAGAGTGTGACTCTGATATCAAATCTATATTCTGTGAACCTACCGATGTAAATCACAGATGTGTACTGAAAATTTTTTATTTATCCTACATGTTGAGGGATTTAGTACCTAGGCACAGAGTTATATATGAAAATTTAACAATTGTTACATTAATTTTTATGACAGCTTTTCCCTTCTGCCTCCTTTCCTTCTCCTCTTGGCCAGTGCTATTAAATAGAACCATAATGTGTATTACATGTATGATTTTAAATTTTCTAGTAGCTATGTTCAAAAAGTTAAAAAAAAATTTAAGGAGAAATTAATTCTAATAATATATTTTATTTAACCCAGTGTATCTACAATATTATCATCTCAACATAGAATCAATATAAAAATTATTAATGAAATACTTTATTTTTTTTCATACCAAATCTCTGAAATCCATGTGTCTTTTATATTCAGTATGTCTCAATTCAGACTTGCCACATTGCCGATGTTCAATAGCCACATGAGACTAGTGGCTACCATATTATAGCTTGCTCAAAGATTTGGCTCACTAAAGATCAAATATCATGATCAGAAACTCTAAGAGATTACCCAAATTACTTAGGTGCTGTCTTAGTTTGTCAAGCTGCTATGACAAATACTACACAATGGGTTGGATTAAACAACAGGAATTTCTTGGCCCACAGTTTCAGAGATCCGAAGTCCAAATCAAGGTGCTGGCTAAAAGGCTTGTTTTCCTCCTGGAGCCGGTAGAGTTCTGACTGGTCAGCAATAGCTGGGTTCCCTGGCTTTCCCATCACATGAAGTCAGGTTCCCACCGACTTCCAACTTCTGGCTTTCCTCTGTGGCTTTCTCTGTGTGTGTGTGTGTCTGAATTTCTTCTGCTTTTAAAGGACTCCAGTAACCTGGATTAAGGACCACCCTCAATCATTTAGTTATAATTATTAACTAAAATAATATCTTCAAGAGATCCTATTTATAATGGGTTCATACCCCCAAGTGTGCTGATCAAGATCAAGAACATGTCTAAATTTGGGTACATAATTCAATACATTACAGATGTGTTCAAATTTGCTCAATTTAACATGGCTCTAGACTGAGGGTAGGATTTTCTTAGGAAATTTTGTTGAATTTTTGTTCAGTTCATTCAATAAATATTCATTGGCTGTCTACTATGTGTCTGACTGTATGTTAGAGAGACAACAGGGACAAAAACAAACAAGTCAAACATAAAGTCACAAGAGAGCTTATATGTTATGAAGAAAAACCACAAGTTGCTGTAGTGGGTTGATTGAGAATCAACAGATTTTTAATTTTTTTTTTTTTAATCACGATTGCAGTTGTGGAGAGTGGGTTGGAGGGGCCAAATGGAAAGACAAAGTAATCTGTCTGGTTTGAAGTAAGATAGTGGTAGTGGGAAAAAAAAAAAATGTGTTCAAGGGTTCAAGGAGATATTTACATAAATTGGCAGAGCTTGGTAAATGATTCCTCCTACTAAAATGCCATCCCCATGGGGGCAGAGGCTTGCTCATCAGGCATCCTCAATAAATATCTGTTTATTTAACAGGTATGAGTAGACTGGTTCTGGGAGGAGAGGGAGCAGGTAGGGTCCAGAAGGGTTTCAAGGCTTTGGTTTGGATTATCAGTTGCTGCAAACAAAATGGAATTTGTCCTTAGAAACTTTGTTAATGGAACTTCTTAATGGAAAGTCTTAAGCTGACAGTGGTGAAAGAAAGAAACCCTAGTTAACCCTTCTAGCAACAACCCAGAGTGACCTGTCCACAGAGCCCTCTTTGTATCACTTTTCTCAACCACACTTAACATGCCAATGTTAAAGGGCTTCAATTAGCCTTACCCTGAAAGAAAGCAGAGCAGAGAACTCATTTGAAAGTGAACTGTCCCAGCAAAATAGAACATGTTACATGATCAAACACAATTAGTTCATTGAATTTAGTCACTGAATTAGACTATCTTGAATTATAATTCCAACAAGTCAAAGTAAAACTACTCTACTGGAATAGCACAATGGAAAGAAAATTTTTCTGAAACTTACTTTCAGCTTTCCTTTCTTTGGTTATTAACCTTTTCCTTCCTATAGCCAAAAATAAAATAAAATAAACTACATATTGAGAAAATGTAAAAATAATGATTGCTGCTTTCATTAGAGAATGTTGGATCTTCTTTAGTAACCAATACAGTATGTATCTCTCAGACCCTATGAGAGATCTCTCATGTCTAGACATCAAGTGATTCATCTCTTCTTCTGGCCCCCTCATTTCTTCTTGCAGTTTAGGCCAGAAATAAGCGATAATACCCTTGGCCAACAGAGTCATTCCTAATAAATAATGGACATGACATACAGGTAAAGCTCACAAAAAGAAACAATCTCTTGTGCCCCTCCCCTACCACCCTGCCCTTATTCCACCTCCCAGCATCAGAATTCAGCATTACTATACCAGTGACTCATACCCTGGGGGAAAGAATGGTTAAAATGAGCCCACTTTCAGTTATCACTGCCTGCTTCCTGAGAAAGAGCTAACATGGATCATTCATACGTCACTGTAGAGTCATTATTCAGAAAAGACCCTTACCTTATTATTCACTTTAGAAAATGGGAGAGAGAGATTGAGCAAGAGGGAGACAGAGAAGTTTCAGAGGTCAAGATGGAGAGGCCTTTAAGATTTTTGTTAATGAGATTCTTCATATGGATGCAAATTGCCCTTCTAAGCATCAACAATCCTACAAGACAACTAAATCTTCAAGTCTCAACATTATGGCTATTGGTAAATAGTGTCTTTTGTTTGTTTTCCAGGTATTCAAACACGTGTTCTTGATGTCACAAAGAAGAAACAAATTGAAGAGTTTGCCAATGAAGTTGAAAGACTTGATGTTCTCTTTAATGTTGCTGGGTAATTCATAACTTTTTTTATTTCACTTTCCTTACCGAGAGTTTTCTATAGCTTTTATTAAAAGAAATTAGATAATGTGGCAAATTTATTCACTGTGAACCATAATTAATTTCTTGGGAAAGATAGCTACATTTCTGACAGTGTTTTCGTTACACATAAGATTCAGCAAGTAAGACAGCCATGAAAGACGATATGCATTTGGAGTCTAATAGCAATTAAGGTCTACCCAAGACAACTGATAGGATACAAAGCTAATGATATTTTTAAGACTCACTTCAAACAGGGTTGCAGTGGCTGATAGTCCACTAGGACATAAAACAAAATGAAAAACTATTTCGGGCAGCGTTTCTTTGAAACTAAGTACATTTACCAGAAGCGAAGTACTAAGTTTAATGAAATGCAGATGTTCCTGATTTTTTGGCACATCACTAGCAAGTCCTTTACACATCCCAAGCTCAGCGTTTTTTATTGGGACAATAAATCCCAGCAAAAAAAGTTTCCATATTACACTTTTATAAACATCACAAAGAGACTGGCTTAATTGAACTCATTGGGGCAGCATGGAGCCTGCTGAACCAAGCATGTATGATCAGAGACAACACAGAGCAGCCACATGCAGAAGCAAACTGACGCTAGTACTCACTCTCCCTTATCAGACCCAACAATAGAGATGAGCAGAATTGAGGCTTACCCAGGAACTAATTATATATATTCTGATATACCACTTTTCTTGTGCTGTTGCACTGACAAAAAATATCTAGAACCTTCTAATTAATATATTTTTGTGGTTCTTCCAAACCATGTTATGGGTGAAAAAATATCCCAGTCTATCCATAGTTTATCATGTATTACAATGTATGGAAATTAAATTAAAGCAACAGTTTGTAATGATCTGTTTTATAAAGGACCTGCTCACTGTTCATTTGAGAATACACGCAGATGCATGAAAAAAAAATCAGTTAGCAAACAGTTTTCAAGCATCTATTCCATTTCTGGCAGTGGAGGTCATATAGAAATATAATGTTTCTTGCTCTCAGGAAACTGCCATTCTGATTGAACTAGAAGTACAGGAAGCAGTACATGGGAATCACAACCAACAAAATTTTACAATTAATTACATAATTTTGGTCCAGAGGACAGTGAAATCAATATGGAGCCCAGTAGTTAGAAAGATTCCTTAAGGGAGTGTGACTTGAAAAACAGAGATTATTTCAAGGGTTTTGTTTTGTTCTCCTTTGTTTACTCAAAGTGTTGTAACTATACAATACTAATATTACCATTGTGCTGCCCTGAGATGGTGAAGCTCTTGTTCTTGCAATTTGGATTTCCCTTAAGAATGTTGAATCTGTGCCACCGGAGGGCACTGTTACTCTTGAAATAGAAGTCACAAAGGGCAGATGCCATGTTCCCATTTATTTGTTTATTTTCAATGGCATGGATGCTTCTAGTGCAGTTGATATAGAGTTTCTGATGTTTGGTGGCCCCCAAACTCACCTTCTTTTAAGTGATAGATTTTTTTTTAAAACATAAAAAGTAAAATTCTATTGGAAATACAATTTTTTAAAATTCAATTTTATTGAGATAGATTCAAGGATGTTGTGATTAAATAATGTTTTCTAACTTAAATTGTTGGATACTTACTACCTAATACACTAAGTGATGCTATGTTTGAATTGTTTTAAATTGTGGGGAGAGAAAGGGACAATAGCCTAAGTCAATAAATGACAGTAAAAATATAAGAAGGAAATGGAATATGAAATCTTTTAAACAAGAATTTTTTCTGCTGCTTAATGATTCTTCCAGTTTTGTCCATCACGGCACCATCCTGGACTGTGAGGAGAAAGACTGGGATTTCTCCATGAATCTCAACGTCCGCAGCATGTACCTGATGATCAAGGCATTCCTTCCCAAAGTGAGACAACCGCCACTGCTAGGATCACACCACCTTCCCAGGAAGGATGCCCACATGTGCTGAGGAGTGACAGTAGCTAATATAAGGGTATTGAGCATTTAGGTCAAGGCATTTAATATATATTACTCATTTAACCTCTATTCATCTAATGAGGAATGTTTATTAAGCACATTCTACCTGGCAGGCTCTGCTTTAGGTGAAGACGACATATCAGTGAAATAAACAAAGTCCCTTCTATAAGGGAGATTATATTATTGAGGGGTAGGAAAAGATAATAAGTAATCAAATAAATATATAATATGCAGGGTGGTTATAAGTAAATAAAGAAAAATAAGCTAGGAGGTTAGTGAGGTCCAGAAGGGCTTCGTGGATAAGGTGAGATTTTCATAGAGATCGGGATTAAGTGAATGAGCTAACCATTCAGGTACCTGGGGAGAGGGCTCCAGGCAGAGGGACGAGCAAGGGGACACACATGACCAAAACAGTCCTGGAAAGTAGATGCCGTTCCATCACCTCCACTGAGTGAAACTGAAAATTGAGATAACTTATCCAAGGTCATATAACTAGCAACTGGTTAGAGCCAGGATTTAAACCCTGGAAGTTCAGTTCCTCTTGAATTTCAGTGTCCAGGCACACACCAAGATAGATACAGTCAATTGCTTTGCTCTGTTCTGGACAGTCTCCTTTTGCTCCTGTTTTTAGCCAAGCCACAGAGGTACTAGAGAGGTAAGGGACAGTGTGTGCTAAAGAGGGCATTCCCCTTGGGCCTGCCTCCCTTGAATTCCCAGCCTTAACTCAACAGCCCATCGGTGTGTTTAATGTACAAACAAGCATTTAACACCTTTTTGTATAAAGCACTGTACTCAGTGCTGTGGAGGATATAAATATGAGAAACATACAGCCCTGACTTCAAATGAGCTTATAAGCCACTGGTGGCAGACAGCACGGGCTCAGCCATGAAAGCAGTGCAGAACCAGCACAGCTCAAGGCTGTGAACTGGAATGCAGAAGAGCTATTTTTCCCTTTCTTCCCAGCCGGATTAAATAAAAGGTACTGAACGCTGCTCAACCCATGCCAGAAGATCAGCTTTGTTAATGGCACAGTCAGGCTGATGCTTTGCACTGAATTTTCAACCTCATGTCTATCAGGATCCAGATGAACATTAACAGGAAAACTAAACAAATTGACTTAGCCATGAAGGATTTTTTTAAACTACTTGTTTAGCACTTAGAAGGACTCTTTGAGCAGGCCCACGGAGTGTTGTGCAAGCAAGATTTTAAGAAATGTAAATTGCCTCTAATGTCCATTTGGAGTTCATGAGACTCTGTGTTACTTGGAACTTGAATGTATTTTTTGAAGACAGATCCTTAGCATGTGATATGAGTGAGAGATAGAGGCATGGTAAAGGGGAAAGCTTTGGTCACAGTTGGGTAAGACATTGCAAATGAGTGAGACTTGTTTGCAAAACCAGCCTACTTCAATTCTGCAGGTCTTCACAAGTATAAGTTAAGGAAACAGATGTCAGATAGGGTGGATTTAGACATGTGAGTGGGTGATAATTTTTAAAATATTGAAAGCTAATTTACAAATTAGTAAATTTGCCTATGATTTTAAAGCATCCTAACAATAATGCATGTGAGCCAGTAACACTCACTTATAAAAATTCCCAAGAGATATTAATGACTGGGATGGGGAATCACAGGGATTCAGTGCCACTTGCTAAAGGTGACCCTGACCACCCTTGATTCCAGATCTCAGTTGCTGGCATCAGAACTTCGGAACACTCTGAGCTCTGTCCCTTATACACCATGTACCCTAGACCATGCCATTTGCAATTTCTTACTGTCTATTTCCTCTTCTACAACTGAGGGTGATAGATTACACAATTCCTTCCAGGCCTAATTGTCAAGAATCCTCTGAATCATTAACCATGATGCACATATACCAGGTTAAAACTTTCCAGGGGAAGCCAGGATTTAGAGTCCAGGCAGATCTGAAAGGTCAGGTGGTTAAAACATAGGAACACTTACAGGAAATTTTTGTTCATGGGTAGACACACAGAAAACCATTCCAAGTCTGGAAGATCAGTCAAAAGGAGAAAAGAAGTTGAAAGTACTATAAGAGGTCAGTACAGAATCCAAGGTCTTCTAGAGAAGAGAAGCTCCATAGGGCAAGGATTCAGGATTATCTTTGTTGTTGCTGTTATTGTTGTTTTCTTTGCTGTATCTCCAGGGTTTAGAAGAGTCTCTAGCACATAGCAGTGCTCAGCAAACATATTGAATTAATAAACAAATCTAGGCTGTCAATCTAGGTGGAGGCCAGGCATGGAACTACTGGAGATCCAAGTGGCAAAGGTCTGCCAAAGTTAGGAGCTGAGCTCTAGTAAATGGAGACAGAAGAGCTGGGTCAGAGTAGGACCAACTAGATACAGCTAGAGAAACTCTTCGGAGCTCTTTCTGGTCTCCACTTAGGATTGGGGTTAAGCCCTGAGTTTCTGGAGGATCAAGAAACTCATTACTATGTACCAGGCACTTCACTTTATAGTTGCACTTCCCAGAGAGGGCCGTTGCCTGGGGAGCCAGGAAGAGCATTACATCATGGCAGCAGGTGATGAGCTGATGATAGAAGGGGCCAGACTAGGGGCTGTAGAATCAGCACAGAGGGGCCTGGTTTGAATGAACAGTGCAAAGTGTTATAGGGCAGCACTAGATCTCGTAGGTGATTATATTCTAAGATTTAGCCTGAGGAATCATTTCATTTCAGAAGACTGAAGAGCAAACTTAACCTAATAGTCCATTCTGATATACTAAATAGGGTGACGTGTTCTATAGGTATTAAAAATGAGTCATGTTATTTACTAAATTGAATGAGAAAAGAATTTAAGGCTTAGTTTTGAACACCATTATACTTCAATAACTTTGTTGGTCTTTTCATGAGGACCCCATTTAATTATGATCCCTTTATTCTGTAGCAAAACACAGTTGAATTAAATATTATTCTCTCCCCTGCTGTTTTCCTTGACCTGGTTGGGTCAGCTCAGTCCCTCTTTTGTATCCTTTGTAAGGCATTGTGTCCATCCAGCACAATGCCTTAAGGTTATTTTATACTCTCTGCTCTTAAGTATATCATAAGGAAATGTATAATCTTGGCAACCCTAGCCCTGGATCCATCCAACATTCACCTTCTCCATTCCTACACCTCTTTTTCTGAGAGCTGCTAGAGAAACTCACCCCAACAGAAATCATTTTTTTTCTCACCTATACCCTTTACACTGCCTCCAAGACTCCTTCCTCTTCTAAATGCTTTCTTTGCTTTGTTTTCACGTTATAGCATTTCCTGGTTTTCCTTCTTCTGTTCTCTCACTCTTGTTGTTTGATTTTCCCTCCAGCAGTTATTTTAACTTTTCACTGCTCTCTTATATACTCCATCATTTCCCCTCTTGTTCGTCATAGACATCTTCCCAGCTTTTTATTCCACTGAGGACTTAGTGCCCAACAGAATAAATTCGCTCGACTTCCTGCTCCTTCCCCCAAAATATTCATAGGTGCTCATGCCCGTAAATATATGTACATTCTTTTAATAAACTTTAAGTTCATTTAAAAACATCCTTGAATCACAGTAGCTTTTTTCATTATGTATTTGTCTGGGGCAAGGCCCAGCAATCTGAATTTTAAATTTAACACCTCAGTAGATTCTGATTCATCAAATATTTACTGATAGCCTACTGTGTACCCTAAGTGCTGGGGATTCAACAGCAGACAAAACAGCCAAAAACCCTGCCCTTAGGAGGTCACATCCTAGTGGGGGAATTCTGAAGGAGGTGCTCTTAGGAGACCCTGTCCTGGGTGCGAGAGGCACACCCCATACTTGTAACCACTGACAAAGTCTTGCCCATCTCCCTCAACTGTCTCCACTCTGTTACCCAGTCACCTCTGCCATGCTGCCTTGGCTGATAACCTTTATCACTCCTTCCCTAAATCACTGCATCAGCCTCCTCTGCATGGCACCAGTGTGATCTTTGTAATCCCCAAACCCAAACAGCCCACTCCTCTGCTTTAAAGGCTTCCATGTCACTGCACTGTCTTCAGGGTAAAACCAAGTTCCTAAATTTAGGCCCTGTGATCTCTGTGCCCTCACTCCTCCCATACCCTGCATCCCAGCAAGATGGAACCATCCTCCCAGTTCCCTGACAGAGCCACACTCTCTCATATCTTTGTCTTTATTCCTATAGTCCCCTTTCCTTAAATCACCCTTCTCATTTTTCTGACTGACACTCTAGTTTCAAAATTCAGCCCAAGTTTCCTCCTCCCGAGCCCTCCTCTCATTGTCCCTGGGCCTGCGTGACCACCCCTACTCTCCACCCCAATGCTGGCTTACATCTCTGTGCAGGCCTGTTGCCGGATGCTAGTTATGTCAACCACTCCAACCAAACTGGCAGCTCTCAATAGACAGGGACTGTATCTTTTATCTTTGACTCTCCTGGGCTTAGCACAATACCTGGCTGTAGTAGGTATTCAACAAATACGTGCTGAATGGAGTAAGAGCTTTCTAGCATAAGGAACATGCAGTTACAATCAATGTTCATTCACATTCCGTTTAGCTCAGAGTTCATCCCTGGTCTTGCTGATGTTCTTGTACCGCAGGAAGGCAATAACCCCCTTGGAAATGTTCCTGCCAATGAGTGTACACTGAGGTCACCATTCCCGGGAATCATTGGCTGAGGTGTTGTGGGTTCACTATTAAGACTGCTTAACAGTGCTAATTAATAGCTAATTAGACCATCAAAGTGATTCTGCAAACCATAAGTAAATGCAAATATTTTTAAGAGGTAGTATTTTTAGCCTGCAGAATGGAATTTTATTATGTTTGTTCTGGTTTGTTTGGGCAGATGCTTGCTCAGAGGTCTGGAAATATTATCAACATGTCCTCTGTGGCTTCCAGCATCAAAGGTAGGTCTGTCTTCCTCTAGGGACCATGATGCTGACACTCAGACATCTTTATGAGCTATTGGTTTTGAGAACAAGCATAACAGAGATCATGAAATCTGCACATACTTTCAAAACTGCTTTTTTAAAAAATTGGCATTAAGTTCCTTAATTATCAGACCTTTTGCTTTAGATGTGAATCAGTCATAAAACTAAATAAAAATTGTGTTTTCTTTGCCTTCAATTTTATTCCTTCTAATGGATATGGAAAAGGAAACATTTATCGCTTAATTAATCAAAAAAGATATCTTGAGCACCCACCCTGTGCCCTACAGTCTAAAAGAGAGAGAGAGACAACCAAGCAAGGGCCTTGTGCAGTGTGATAGTATTATAACAGAAGTTTGCACAAAGAGCTCTCAATATATAGGGAGGTAACACTGCCTGTGGGTTGGAGGGTGCTTCACAAAGACAATTGCCCTGGGCTCTAAATGGAAGCCAAGGTGAAGGAATAGTTTAACAGTGCAAAACGGAGATAATGTCATAGTCTGCACAGATGGACTTGTTAGTTGACAGTGAAATCACTACTGCTGAAATAACATTTCTCCACTTTGCAAGGATACACACATTAAGCATGCACAACAGAGCAATGCAAACAAGTACCTAGGTCTCGTGTTTTTTATTTGTTTGGTTTTTGTTTTATCTTGTTTTTGTTAATCCTTTTTTTCCTTTTGGAATCTGTCTCAGGGTTATACCAACTGATGACGGAAAACTAAGTCAACTGTTTTTAAATAATGACAACACCTCAACAAATAAGTTACAACTGAGTTGTGCCAATGATGATGTCAATTTCCCAGACTCAGAAACTAGCCCTATTAAGTGAGAAAACCTGGTATCAGGCTTTTTGAAAAAGGAGTGGGAGGAGGCATGAAAATGGTTGCTGAGGCATGTTTTTAATTCAGTTGTTGAACCGTCAGTTGTTGAACCTTGTCTTCGCCCTCAGGAGTCGTGAACAGATGTGTGTACAGCACAACCAAGGCTGCTGTGATCGGCCTCACAAAGTCCGTGGCTGCCGACTTCATCCAGCAGGGGATCAGGTGCAACTGTGTGTGCCCAGGTGAGTCATGTGCTAGGGGGCTGTGAGCTTGTCCTTTCTGCCATCCAACTTGCCACCGTGAAAAATATCTATATCAGCTTGCTTGCAACATGTTTTGTGTTCTGTCACTGTGAAAACTTCAAAAGAAAAAGTCTGGCCTTATTAAGATAACTTCTAAGTTGGAGAAGAGATGCTAAGTCATTAGGAATGATCCACAGATGCACAGGATTTAAATGTCATCCATGTGAGTAACGAAATTCAGAATCATGTGTCTAAGAGACATAAGGCACCAGAGCTTGGTGTTTTGAAAGCAGACCAGGATAACACTGTCAAGGGAAAGATGAGAAGTAGACAGTGCTCACAGAATAGCAGGAAGAAAGTCAGAAATAGGAACAGCCTCCCAGAACACTTGGGTCTACTGGAGTCCTGTAAATCACCTAGGGTGGTCCGTAAGTAAGAAGGAAGCCTGAGCCTCCCCTGATGCTATAAAACAGGGGTCAGCAAACTTCAGCCTGCAGGCCAAATCTGGCACATCAGCTATTTTTGTAAATAATACACACCCATTTGAATTAAATAGATACACTGTTTCACCTGGTTCCAGCTACCCAAAATGAGTTTAGGGTGCCTAAGAAGAATTATGAATTTCCTTTCTGAAAAGAAATTGAATATTTCATATCCACGATCAAGGCTTCTCTCAGCAGTTCTCAACTGATACTGAGGAATGGAGGCTTCAAAATTACCTGTGTAATCTTTCAAAACTCAAAAGACGTGCCGGAATTTGTAAAAGGAGTTGATGTGGAAAACTATGTGTATTGTGGGAAGTCCCACAGGAGACTCAGATGATCCACTTTGATATGAACCACTAACTTACTAAAGAGGGAGAAGTACTAAACACCCTTTTATTTACAGGATTTCCATGATTGAGATGTTAGGCTTCATTTTTCTAGGAATAGAAAGTTAAACGTAGGTAACACTGATGTGGAAAAGGGAGGATACAGGAGAGACAGCTTTATGGGGTTTTAACCTGCACACTGGTGAAGCCTGAGTCTATCTATTCTTGGTGCCACTTCCCCCAGTGGAAAAAATGGCAAAATGATTTGGAAAATGTGGTTGTTTTAGAAGCTGGACTTTTCAGAAGATTGGAAAATATGTTAACAAACTCTCTGGAACAAGGAACTTGTGAGAGTAATGCTCTAGCTGTGACTCACTGAGCCAGTCACAGAAGAAAACCCAAGGAGAAATGACTGTGTCTCAGATGATGAGGATGGTTGTATAGTCACAACTTTCCAACAAACGTGTGTAGACCATGGCACGATATGTCAGTGCCATGGACACAGCAAATGCTGGTGACAATGGAATTACTCTGAAGTATTAGACTTTTCATTTAATAGCCATTACATACCAGCCAAATGTAATATCATGCTCATTTGCAGCGTGAGAGCGGCCTCTCACAAGTTCTGGGTTAGGGTAGAAATTAATCTTCCCAGACTACTTTTCTCCCTCTGAAAATGGAAGTTTGAATTAACACATTTTTCACATCTCTTATTTCACATATATTAGCTCATTTAATCTGTAAATTCACAGTAGCATCTCAAATGTCTGATATGAGGATTCAGGGAAATAATCCTATTACATAGTAGACAATAAATGTAACTCCTTTTCCTTTAAATCAAGTTGAGAATTATAAAAAAGAGCATCTTCCATGCTTACTTTTCTCCACTGATACAATACTATACTGTTGCCCTAGGTATAGCACCTTATCTGTCCATCCCTTGTTAAGAACTGTGAAGCGTCTGAGATTTAACCCTACTTACAAGCTAAGTTAGCCAGCCCCAGTTTCATGGAAGCAGTCAGCCAGGAATGCTTGAATGGAGCTGGAGGATCCACTTCCATGCCTACTTACATATCCGTTAGCAGGAAGGTTCGGCTCATCATAGAATTGATCATGACATGGCAGCTGGATCCCTCCAGAGTGAGTTAAGAGAGAATGCAAGATGGAAGGCACAGTCTTTTATAACCTCATCTCCGAAGTGACGTACCATCACTTCTACTATATTCTATTGGTCGCACACACCAACCATGGTACAATGTGGGAGAGGAGTACACAAGAGTGTGAGTTCCAGGAGGCAGGGACATTGGGGACCATCTTGGAAATCACAGTCCTCTGGCCCCCAATGATTCACATTCCTCTCACATGCAAATTACTCCCATCCCTTCCCAAGACCACAAAAGTCCTATCCCATTATAGTACTAGCTGAAAATCCAGAATATCATCATGTATATCAGGTCCAGGTGCAGATGAGACTTCTCAGGTGTAGTTTCTTATATACAGCCCAAGTATAACTCCTCTCAAACTGCAAACTTGTGAACTGAAGAGACATACCCAATATAAAATGGTGGGGCAGGCATAGGATAACTGCCATAAATACTACCATACAAAAGGTATGTGTGTGTGTCGGGGGGAGGGGTGGGGGTTACAGGAGGCATGCAGGAGTCATTGGTCCATGGCAATTTTGAAATCCAGCTGGGCAAGTATTGGAAGTTCCTTGATTAGGACTCAGTCCTACTCCTGCCCAGGAGTGAGTCCCCTTGGCTCTTAGCTCCACCCTCTGAGTCATCCTTTCTATTTCATGAAAGACACCAAGTGTTTGCAGCTAAATAGTTTTCTACTTAAACTATCTCTGTTCCTTTCAGTCCAAGCTGGTGCTGTTTCTGATTATATAATTCCCTTAAATCTTATGAATCTTTTTGGGGTTTGCTCCATTAGATAAAACTCACTTCAGTGAATTTTTCCAAGACAAATGCTTTACTTTGAGCTTCTGCTGAGGGGCAACTCCCACAATGCTTTCTAAAGACCTATTGTTTTCTTGAGAGGATCTGGGAGGCACAGCCTTAATCTCTTCAGAGAGGCTTTGTCTGACTGAACAATGCTGTTGGTCACCACATGATCTTTCTTAGGTCATAACAAATTATTCTGCAGTCATACCCTCAGCTTCATCTTTACATCATGCTTTCCTGAGAATATCCTGGATTTTTCCTTTTCTTGGAAACCATTTCTTAATTTTAGCATTTTTTTTTTCCATTTCTCTGGAGAGAATGAGAATTTTCAGAATCAGAACATTCTAGCTCCTTTTCCAACACTCTGGTTGGAAATCATCTTAGCTAGAAATCACCCAGTGCATTAGGAGTACATTCTACCTTCCAGGCAAGGGTGTTGCCAAACTGTCTGAAACTACATAACAAAGATCCCCTTCTAGGGGAACGATAATCTAATAAGAACAGATAAGTTGTGGAGGGATTTGGGGGGGGGGGGGTATGGTAGGAACAAGTTCACAGAAATGTAGTTATTTTAGGTTGTTTTTCTTATTCCTTTGTTGGGTTATAGTTTGTTTATGTTCTTGGGGTAGGGTAGGAATATGTTGGAAGCAATGTAGTTATTTTAAGTTATTTGATTTTTCTTATTCCTTTGTTCTGCTTTTGTTTGAAATGTTTTTTTATTGTTCATTTTTTAATTTTTTGATAAAGTTAAAAAAAATCAATGAATGAGTGTTAAAAAAAGTAAACGAACAACTGGGGGAGGAGGGGAATGGAATGTTTTGGATGTTCTTTTTTATTTTTATTTTATTTTTAGGAGTAATGAAAAAAGTCTGAGGAACTTGCTTTAGAGTAATATGAGCTAAATAGGACATTTTTTTTAACACTTAGTGTCATTCTTATTTTTTAAACAAAATAATTTTACATTATGTTTTTCAATGAGAAACGTGAATTAAGTAGCTAAAAACAGGAATTTGAAACCAATGAAAAGAGTCAAGATAAAAAGGAAAATTCAGAATCTCCTGAAATTACCGAGGGTGTGACAGAGTTGTCTAAGGATTACCACAGTGAACATGGCAGCAAAGAGTGGTTTTGAGATCACTGAGGCGATCTGGATTCTCATACAGGCAAATGGCTTGCATGATGTATCTACATCCCAGGATGGCTCTGAGGATTAAATAATACACACAAAAGTAATTAAATTCTGTAAAGCATTATATAAATATAATGTGATTGAAATATATATCCTTGGGGGCACTGTGTGATTGACTCAGAGTCTGTAGTGTCACAAAGAACATAGTCTGTGCTTTAAAAATCATGGAAATGTTATTAGAGAAGTTATAAGGGATCAGGCAAGGAGAGGTGAAGTGGTCAATTTCTTTTTCATTTTAAGGAAGTAACCAAGCTGAATGTCTCCTTTTGATGTAGGAACGGTTGATACCCCATCTCTGCAAGAGAGAATACAAGCCAATCCAAATCCTGAAGAGGTATATCTCCTATTTTCACTGTTTAAACCTTTTGGTTAAAAAATGTTCTCTTCTTTAATACCAACTTTCTGATCTGTCACATTGTCTGTGGGTTTTAGTATAACACAAACAGTTTGAGTAGCTTGGGGGAGTCATCATAACACTGGTTGATCCCCAATTAATGAGATTCTCGTGTATCATACATGGTTAAGGAAGGCAGCAAGCCAGTGGTACCTCTGTAGATCCCTCTTGCCTTTTTTGATCACCTGAAGGAGCTGCCGGTGGGTACTTACTTCAGCTCACATCACTCATATCTGGTATGGTCTCTGGTCACAGGCATTGAGTGATTTTCTGAAAAGACAGAAGACGGGAAGATTTGCAACTGCCGAAGAGGTAGCCCTGCTCTGCGTCTATTTGGCTTCTGATGAAGTAAGCACTGTGCTTCTCAGGGAATTTATTATCCTGAATCACATTTAGCCACTATTTGTCCATCGAAATAATGACATTTTAGAACAGGTATGGTATATTTATGCTAAGATGCTGCATTTCAAGGTAGGAACAAGTTCTGATTTAATTAACTCAAAGAAAGGTGACTTTGATTTGAGCCACTGACTTTCTCATTCAAATTTATACATCACAAAAGCTTGTAATGAATGAAGTGGATGGTGGAAAAAAAAATAAATTTCTCAATTTTCTGAGAGACAATTGCTGTCAAAAATTACAAATGGAGGAACCCTGATTAGATGTAAATTAACAAATGAACCTCCAGAATTATGATAGCTTGAGGTGAAATGAGGAGAGGGTTAACCAGTTTTAATTGTGTTCAGGGGACACAGAACTGGCACATGATGTTTTTAGTTTTACTGGTGACTTTTTTAGGAGAATTCCACAGGCTCTTTTTTTTCCCATTAATTCTTACTTGTTCATCATCATATATGGAAATTCCTAATTTTGTCTGCTTTCTGCTGTCTGTGTTTAGTAACCATTTTCTTCCTGAATAGCCATTGTATATTTTTAAATGTCATACAGCAAGAAAGCAGGAACTACATTTATAAGGTATAGCATACCAGAACATCCTCTCTGTTTTATATTATGTCCTAGAATATTACATGACCGGGGAACTGTAATGTTGAGGAGAAGGAAAATAGAGTAGATGTGAGAGAGGAGGTGGGTTACTGATCAATTAGTAGCTCTTTATACTGACTTGTTGCATGTCAAGTGGTGGTGAATGTGACAGATACAGGGGTTGAAATTCTTTCAGTGACAAAGCAGTTACCACTTCTCAGAACTATTAACAACAATTGTTTATAGTTGGGGAAAATGGTAGACAAATTAGTAATGGAAGAAGTCCTCTTTCCTTTGTGATTTCTCTGACTCCATGTCTTCAGAAGGCTCATTTGATTTGGGGGTGCTGCTGATAAGCTGAATTTCCCTTGTTTAGCCAAAGCTTAGGTTACCAATTATTTGGAAATGTTCTGGCTTGAAATGCAACAAAAGGACTTTTGGCTTTTTAGAGAAGCCCAGACAAGTCCATATATGTAACTGAGCTTGCCATTTAAAGGAACTTGTGGGGGTTGGGATCTTTTCATTTAGTTAAATGACTAACCATCTCCTATATGATCAGTTTTCCTATAATGAATTTCTTCAAGTTTCTCTACTAGTATTATGATGTCTTTCCTTTCTGTCTCTCCCACTGTTTCTGGAATTTAAAACAAACGGCACAAATGTGAGTCTTAATTATCCATGTTTAAGTTATAAGATCTTTAAACGTCTACCACAAGGATTATTTCAGCGTTAATTCTTTGGAAAATTCTGTGGGGAAAAAAGCAGTATTTTCTTTTATAATCCTGCAATTTTTACAATTTGCAAAGGTTTGCATGTCTGAAACTAGTACACAATTGTTTTTATAACTTAATAGACTATAATGATACTTATTCATATAAATTTAAAAATCACATTTAGGGCATTTCAGATCCTAGAATTCCCTATGTATATTGATCAACTAAGTAAGTTACTTTGGGTTAAAGATGCTCTGAAAACAAAAATTGAAATACTTAATTACTTTGATTATTCATTGGGGAGTACCTCAAGGTAAACACTGAAATTTTTTCACATAAAACTTGCAATGTGTTTTTATATTATAATCTACATGTATTCTGTCAACTTGATAAATTAAACACACTTGGAATAAGGCAGAGAAAAAAATAAACAGTAAAAATAAAACAATCATAACTTCTAATTGGTTATTTACCAAATCAGATATAAAGGATAGGAATTTCTCAAAATTATCTGAAACTGAAAGTTTGTTCCCTGGTAAAGTAGCATTTCAGTAATTTTATACTCCTACATAAGTATATATCTGTTTGGTAATTGATGTGCCCACTTTATGACACAATTATGTTCAAAAGTTTTTTAGTGGCATACAAACTCATCTAGTTTTGAATACTACTGAGTTTCAAAATGAAAATGTGTTCTTTTAGCCTACACTTTATCCTAATTTTGGAAATGCCTATCCATCACCACTTCTTGATTTTCTGATTCTGAGACCAAACCCCAAACAGACCCTGCTTAAAATATGACACTTAGACACCAGCCAGAGGCCATTTAGCTCCAGCTCATAAGAACTCACAGCAATCCTAAATAATTAGAACTTTAATTCAGATTTTCCCAAATTCTATTTGCTAAGTGAGGTTTCCCGTTTACATGAGAGTAAATTGTTTAGTTTCCCCAGTCATAGAAACATTTAAAAAACAAGAGTTGTTGTTAACCCTGTTTAATCATTCTGTCTCCTTGTGTTTATCACTGCAGTCTGCCTATGTAACAGGTAACCCTGTCATCATTGACGGAGGTTGGAGCTTGTGATTTCAGGATCTCCTTGCTGGGAAAGCAGACTCTTGCAAACTACGGTGGACACAGATATGAAGAAAACTTATTGATCATCTCTTTCCTATTAAGAGCATTTGAATCACCTCTCCAAAGAGTAGTCATGAAAAAAAGCCTTTTCATTCACTGCTCACAAGAGTCTGACTCTTTAAATATATTAATCTTTTTCTGCCCCTTCTAAAATCATTGTAGGTAGATGAAGTAAAAGATATTGAATTCACATGAGAATAGTTTTAAAAATAAACCTCAACTTGTAAGCATATGATATTAAAATGTGAATGTGACAGAAAAAGATTTTTTTTTAGGAAAAAGACTATTTTTACTTTATTTCTATTTTCCAATACTCAAAATATTTTGTACAAGTGTGCAGTAAGTGCATATGGGAATCCTATTTTGAAAATTTTACAGTTATAAATGAACACCTAAGGTTTGACTTCAATAACTTGGAGTAAATGTTTACATTTCTTAACTCAGAAACATATTGTTGATCTGTTACATAATAGAAAAATAATCAAGTATTTGTACTCAATGAATGTCATCACTTACAAATAAGCACTATTTTCTTAGTCTAGCTAAACAATCTTTATTAAAATAGGCAATGATATTTGACATGGGCCGAAGACATATAGTTAACTAAATGGACATATTGTCAGTTTGGGGGATATTTTCTAGGTTAAAAATAAATAAGTCCCAGGATAACAGACCATAAGACATGAAATCTGGAAATAGTTTCTGGATAAATGCAAGTATACCATATAACAGGGAAAAAAATGAAACATTCTTAGAGTTATATAATTAAAGAAAATAAAATTTTCAAGAAAAAGTTTAAGTAAATTCATGGATCATAATTCTATAATCAATTTTTAGGCAGAATTTGTTTTTTTTAAATTCTAGTTTGGGGGTTTCATGTTTGCATTTTGTTTATCTGTTGCTACCTCAAAAGACAAAGTGGTATGGTGGACAAACAGATCTACTACATAAATGAGCAGTATTTCTTAGCCTTTTCTCCAAGAATCTTAATTAATATAGCAAGGAAAACTTTGAAATGGAAATGAAAGGATAACATTCAAGTATGAGAAAGAATATTATACATTGATGAAGAGGAGTTAAAATTCACAATGAAGGATATTTTAGCCAGCATTTCAGAGGAGTCCTTGATTGTAAGATTTGGTTTGGGGTTATAAGACCAGCTATTTCACTACTGGATCATGATAGCTTGATTTGTGACTTGGACAAAGTCACCTAAATTAGTTTTCTGGTTTATGATATT
Source organism: Choloepus didactylus (assembly GCF_015220235.1). NCBI lineage: Eukaryota > Metazoa > Chordata > Mammalia > Pilosa > Megalonychidae > Choloepus > Choloepus didactylus. The sequence continues at coordinate 112,456,975 of NC_051309.1, read as the reverse complement.
AGAGTTAGGCTAAATGACCTGGGTTTCTTTTGGTGTATAATCAAGATGCAGTTACTTCTTATCAAAGAATTTATGCAACATTGAGCTTATAAATATGTCATCAAGTTCCTTATGCTCTGAGCAGGTATACATGTATATGTATAGCTATGAACAAATGAATTTTAAACCAACACAAGATCAGTTCTACAAAATGAATTCTAATATTAGCAGATGCTCTCTGAGTTCTGTCAGAACTAACTATAAACTATAAAACTTTATAAATTAAAAAAAAAAACAAAAAACAGTAAAATCCCACCAAAAAATTCAATGTTCTCCAAGGTCATGTGGATCAAATCAGGTGATATATCACTGAAGATCATATGACTGAAAAAAAAAAGAAAGAAAAATATATATCATTTGGGTTGCAACAGAAAGCTGGATGTCACTAGAAACTTTTGCAAGCTTTAGGAGAGGAACAGTTCAGTTTAGGAAAATAATCATTCCTTAGATGTTGTGAAGAAGGGTCTTAGAGGAAGGAATCTAGACTTATCCATTCAACTCCACAAGGAAGAAACTGAGAGAGGAAGAATGAGTGGTTTGTGCCCGGTGAAGAAATTTACGTGAGGACAGTCCTGCTAGCCTGAAAATCGGTGATTAAAATAAATCATGAGCACTTGCCTAAAGGAGTGAAAAGCAGGTAAGAAAATTTTTATTTCTGAAGGAAATAAAAGGGTGCGCGCGCGGAGACACGTACAGTTAAGAGGGGGGAAATACAGAGGGAAGAAGGCATGGAAATGTGAGAATTTAATGAAAAAGCATCAAAATGCTGATGTTACGGTTAAAAGCTAAGAAAATACAGCAAGAGGGGAACGCATTAAAAAAGCGATTAAAGGGGGGTAGGAAATGTAAAAGTATTTTTATCTGACCATTGAATTGGTCATCTGAAGAAAGAAGCCTGTTTTTCCCACCGCACCAGGGAAGATACTTGTAAAAATACAACTAAAAGGTGGAGTAAAAATACAAAATTTGGAAGTTGGTTTGGGGAACGATGAACCAAGCAATTGGTTGTCGGGCTACACTCTCCCGTCACCTGAAGACGCCAGCCCTGCGCTTTCTTGCCTGCTCTGCACTTGCTGGGGAACCTTTCCTGGGAGCCTCCCGCGGGAGCGCGCTCCTCTTGAATTCGGAGGCCGAAGAAGCAGCCAGCGAGAATAAACAACTGAAACGCTGCGCGGTGCCGGCTCCGAGGCCCCGGGAAGCGGGCTCGGTGGTTGGGTCCGGCGGGGTGGCCGAGAGGTCAGCCAGGCGCCCCCAGACACGGAGAAGCAACGTGCCCCCGGCATTGCGCGCGGCCCTAGGCCGGCGGCGCGGAAACCTGAAACCGGGTGGCGGCTCCCAATCCCAGACGCGCCGGCGCTCGTTCACCGGCCTCCTCTGGCGCCGCGGGTCCAGGCCTCCCTCCTAGAGGCCGCCGCCTGCGGGTGTGCCGAGAAGGCGTGGTCCCCAACTCGCCGTTATTTGCTAATCATCGCAGCCTCCGGCTCCTCCTGGGGCGATGCTCCGACTGCGTAATCCAGCGCGCAGAGACTGGGTCCGGCTCTACCGATTCCTCTGCAAACCTCTTTTAACCTATTTCCATATCGATCGGGCAGAGCCGATTTCCTGCGCGGGAGACCTTGAGGTGAGTGGCCCAGGGAGAACACTAGGGGTAAATAAAACCGGCGGTCTGGAGACCGGGAGCCAGGGCCCATACCCTTCAGTTTTATACCCAATGACTTTTTGTGTGTGGTTGCTTTGTTGTTAGCTATTGTTAGGAGTGGATTTTTCTAGTTTGTTTTTGTTTTCAAATCAGCTAGAAGGTGTGGATGTTGTGAACTAGGTTAGCACCCCGGAGGTGCTAAGAAACATCTGTTCCTCTGAACATAACCACCTGCGCAAAGAGCAGTTTCAGGGCTCAGCTTTTTTAGTTATCTGGCATCAGTTTATCTCACTCTTGTTGTCTCACCTAGCCATGTGTGTGATATGTTGCCTTAAAAAATTAATCGCAGGAAGCCACCACTTCTTTAGCCTTCCAACAACAAATCTGCACCACCAGCTTTCCGCAGAGGTTTACCAGGTGAACCTGTCTTCTCACTGAAAGGCTAAAACCCCGTTTCCCCACCCTTTTTCTATAATGGGGTTTCCACCTCACAGTTATTGCTGCTATAGTACTCTCTTTAAATTCTGGTCTACTCTGTCTCAAAGGCAAGAATGACATGTTCATTCAGCAAATGTCTATGAGTCTTCTCTGTGCCAAACAGGCATAGGGACAAGAGATACAAATATGAATTAAATACAGTTTCCTCCATTCAGGAGCTCTACATCCAATGGATCAGAATATACTTAAACAAGTAATTAGTACCACGTGATTCAAGCTATACTAATTAATTGAGCAAAGTGACTAATTCACATAATATATTTCCTAGCATATTAAGGTCTTTAGAATTATGACCCTGTTGACTACATTTTTGCCATTTTTCTAGGACTTTCATGGAGGCATCATGTAATAATGTGGAAAAGAGTCAGTGACCTAGTCCCGGGCCCATACCAAAGTTGCTGATGCTGAATGTGGAAATTTGGCATTCACATCCATTCTCTCCTGCCTCTCATGTGCCTGCTTGTCCGGCAGAAACTGGAAAGTAGAAACATTTCCTGGACCCCCTTTCAGCTAGAGTTCTGAATGCTAAATTAGGGTCTGGTAAGTAGATAACTTTTATGAGATTACAAAGGCAGGGGTGAGACAGAGGCCACCTTCCTACTATTTTTGGCTGTTTTCTGCTAGCAGAGTAGGTAGAGGAGATCCAGTGTTGTGGGTTGTTGGGAGACACTTACAGCAGTGGTGACAGTGAACTCAGCCTTGCAGGATCACCAGCTCTATGGCAGTTAAGAGACAATTGAGGGAGGGGGTGAACACATTCTGTGTTCCTTCTCCACGCAACTCCCAGATCCCAGCTTCTATGGGTCACAGTTAAAGAGAATTCTTTTTTTTTTTTTTTTTAATTTTTATTAAAGAAGTTGTGGGTTTATAGAAAAATCATGCAAAAAATACAGAGCCCCATATACTTCCCATATTAACAGCTTGCATTAGTCTAGTACATTTGTTACAACTGATAAAAGAATATTATTACAACTGTGCTAGTCACTATGGTCCATGGTTCACACTAGGATTCTGTTTATGTTGTACAGTCCTATGGTTTATTTTTTTTTTAATTTTTGTTCTAGTAACATATACAGCCTAAAATTTCCCTTTTTAACCACATTCAAATATATGATTCAGTGCTGTTAATTACATTTACAATGTTGTACTCTCATCACCGCCATCCATTTCCAAAACTTTTCCAACAACTCAAATGGAAACTGCACAATTTAAGCATTAAATCTTTCCCTATCCCCTACCCTAACTTTTTGTTGTTGTTGTTGTTGTGCATGTTTTTATTTTATTATTCATCTACCCATACACTGGATAAAGGGGGTGTCACTCACGAGATTTTTACAATCACACGGTCACAGGATAAAAGCACAGGATAGTTATACAGTCATTATCAAAGGTTAGGGCTCCTGGATTACAGTTCAACAATTTCAGGTATTTCCTTCTGGCTAATCTAATACACTAGAAACTGAAAAGAAACATCCATATAATGACTCAGTAATCATAATCATTTGTTAAATCCTAATTTCTCAGTTTCAGCTCCTCCCTCTGATTTGATCATTCTCTCGATCTTCTGGGCCATGACCATTCTAACTTCCTTATGCTGAAAAGGGGTGTTGACATTATGAGGTAGAGGAAAGAAACTGGTTGATGTTCTTGAAGAGACTGGTAACTCTGGGTTTCAGGACTTATTTGGCATAGGAACAATCTGGAGCCTTTAAGTTTCTGAAAAAAATAAATTTAATAGGTAAAACTTTATATAGACTCTTAATTAGCCCAAGGTATTCTTTAGGTTTCAGGAATACCGTTGGTAGGGGCTTGGCATACTTGGCAATTTGCAATATCTGGCTGAAGCTTGCTGTGCCGGTTTGAATGTATTGTGTCCCTCAAATGCCATTATCTTTGTGGTCTTGTGGGGCAGAGATTTGCTTGGAATGTGCCCCACCCAGCTGTGGGTAATGATAATTTTGATGAGATGTTCCCATGGAGGTGTGGCCCCGCCCATTCGGGGGTGGGCCTTGATCAGTGGAGCCATATAAAACATGCTGACTCAAAGAGACTAAAGGCAGTGCAGCTGTGAGTGATGTTATTTGAAGAGGAGCAAGCTTGCTAGAGAGGAATGTCCTGGGAGAAGCCATTTTGAAACCAGAACTTTGGAGCAGACGCCAGCCATGTGCCTTCCCAGCTAACAGAGTTTTCCGGACGCTATTTGCCATCCTCCAGTGAAGGTACCCGATTATTGATGTGTTACCTTGGACACTTTATGGCCTTAAGACTGTAACTGTATAGCCAAATAAACCCCCTTTTTATAAAAGCCAATCCATCTCTGGTGTTTTGCATTCCACAGCATTAACAAACTAGAACACTTGCATAAGAGTAACCTTGAGAAATGAAATAAGCTTCAGTGGCAGAGAGATTCCAAAAGGAGCCGAGAGGTCACTCTGGTGGGCACTCTTACACACAATTTAGACAACCCTTTTTAGGTTCTAAAGAATTGGGGTAGCTGATGGTGGATACCTGAAACTATCAAACTACAACCCAGAACCCATGAATCTCGAAGACAATTGTATAATAATGTAGCTTATGAGGGGTGACAATGGGATTGGGAAAGCCATAAGGACCACACTCCACTTTGTCTAGTTTATGGATGGATGAGTAGAAAAATAGGGGAAGGAAACAAACAAACAAACAGACAAAGGTACCCAGTGTTCTTTTTTACTTCAATTGCTCTTTTTCACTTTAATTATTATTCTTGTTATTTTTGTGTGTGTGCTAATGAAGGTGTCAGGGATTGATTTAGGTGATGAATGTACAACTATGTAATGGTACTGTGAACAATTGAATGTACGATTTGTTTTGTATGACTGCATGGTATGTGAATATATCTCAATAAAATGAAGATTAAAAAAAGAGTAACCTTGAGAATGACCTCTTGATTCCATATGAAATCTCTCAGCCACTGAAACTTTATTTTGTTTCATTTCTTTTTCCCCTTTTGGTCAAGAAGGCATTGTCGATCCCATGATGCCAGGGCCAGGCTCATCCCTGGGAGTCATGTCCCACATAGGGAGGAGGGTAGTGAGTTTATTTGCAAAGTTCTGCTTAGGAAGAGAGAGGCCACATCTGAACGACAAAAAAGGTCCTCTGGGGGAGACTCTAAGGTACAATTATAAATAGGCTTAGCTTCACCATTGCAGGAAGAAGTTTCATAAGGGCAAGCGTCTAGATCAAGGGCTTGGCTTATTAATTTGGGTGTCCTACAAGGAGTTCTTGTAGTCCATATTCCCTGTAATGGCCTCCTGGTTGTGGCAAAAATGGTATATTCCATGGTAGTTGAGTTACCAGTGTTCTTGTAACCGTTACTGGAGGCCCAGCCTGGACTCTGTAATTCCAGCTCTTTCAGCAATCTCGTGAACACTAAATTCCCTGTATAAAATCCTTTTCTGCTTGAAGTTCTTGCAGTGGCTTCTGTTTTCTGCACAAAGTCTGATTAATATGCTAGCTCTGTAACTTGCAAGAGTCACCTAAACCTAATCTCTTTAGACTTTAGTTTCTTGGGATAGGAAGTGAAACCAGGAGGTTAGATCCAGGGGCCTGCAGTGATTTGAATACCTTCAGTTGGACCAGTCGCCAAGTTTCTTACCTGCCTGACCCCTGAAGGCACTGGGTTTGATATTCATAGACAAGAATATCTCTGACATTGCTTGCTCTCCAAGTATAATGTGAAACATTCCTTCATCTAAAATAGTTACATTCTGTTTTAGGTGATGAAAAGTTTTGGTAATGCATAGTCGTGATGGTAGCACAACATTGTACGTGTAATTTATACCCCTGAATCGTACACTTAAAAATGATTAAAATGGCAAATTTTCTTATATTTAAATTACCACATTAAAAAAATAAAAATAAATATTTATGGTAGTACAGATTGTTGAATATCTGGTTCATGGCCTATTTATTTGTTCTGTTGATAGTTTATATGCAGCTAATTCATCAGCATACAAACCCCAATGACAGAACAGAGTTTTCCTCTGGGAGAAAAAGGGTTTACATTTTCCTTTTAACACAAAGCCTGGGAACACAGAATGTGGGAAAATGGACCTACATATATATGCTCTTGTATAAAATACACACATACAAAGGATGTGACCATAAAACAATGAAGAGGTGTTCTTAGTATTTTATAGTCATGTAATGCACCCCAAAACACAATTATGATAAATTCTACAGAGATTTTAACAACCTTACAAAGTTTTAAGTATATGTTGTCAGCAAAATAAAAGCTTCTGTGTTTTTCTTTTTAAAAATCCACTCATTTATTTTTCTGTGTTTTATATGGAAGACCAAAAGGTTTTAATTTACTGGTGTCCCTTATCTGTGCTCTTTAATGCAGAATATGTATGGCTTCCTTCTCAAAGAAGACCATATAAAAGGAATATATTTTTGTTGGAACCCCATGATGTATTTGGCACTGTTTTAGGATTTTCTGTGCCGTAGGCATTTTCATCGTTTTACAGATGAGGAAAGTGCCCGGATTGATTAGGTAACTGCCCAAGATGCCCCAACTATGAAGCAACAGGGCAAGGATTTACACTCGGGTTTTCATGTACATTTTCCTCCTACTGCTTCACATCTTGCACATGATGCTGTAGTTAATAAAGAATTGCACACTTTCCTTTTCACACATCATCGTTTGCTCATGCAGTTTCTGTGCCTGGAATGGTCTTTATCTAATTTCTTTATGAGACTAAGTTATCTTACAAGGTTTGATTCAAGCATTACTTGACTTCAGCCAGACAGGGCAATACCTTCTCCCATCTTGTACAATGCTATTTCTGCATTTGTCACATCACGATTAAATTATCTTAAGATAACACTAGCTGCTATTTAAAAAAAAAAATCCCTCAGATCTCAGAAACTTAAAACAGTAGAAGCTTATTTCTCACTCATATGAAGTCCAATCACGTGTTCAGCTGGTGGCCTTCTACTTAGTGATTTGGGAACTCAAACTTATTTTATATTATGACTTTGCCATCCCCGAAGACCTTGAAGTCTTTAGTTTCTAGGCAGTGGACAGGAAAAGAGAGAGTATGTAGAGGATTGCATGAGAGGTTTCTAATGCACAAGGACTGGAGGTAGCATACATTATTTATGTCCGCATTCCATTGGCCAGAACTCAGTCCCATGGTACACTGACCTGCAAGGGAAGCTGGGAAATGTAAACCATCTGTGTGCCCAGGCAACAGAGGAAACTAGTTTTGGTAAACACATAGCAGTCTCTGTCCCCTTTTAAGGAAAACAATGGCGTTTTATTCATCTTTCTATCTCCTGTGCTCCGCACACACAGAAACCCAGTAAAAGCCTGTTAAACTTCACTGATTGTGAAGGGATGGAGTTGCTATCTCACACGCCTAAAATTAAAGCACTTTAATGTTGTTGCTTAAGAAATTATCATTCCCCTGCTAGACCGCAAGCTCTGAGGATAGGAACTTTGTCAGACTTTTCACTTCAGAATCTCCAGCATAAGGCCAAAGCATAGCAAGAGCTTAATAGGTATTTGTTGAATGATTCCTCAGAGAAAAAACAAAGGAAGAGAAATAGTCTAAATGGAGCTAGGGACTACTCATTGAGAAGGTGACATTTGAGATAGATTGTGAATGACTAGTAGAATATTATAAAGTAGTGAATATTATGAAATGGTGGCAGTGTTTTGCTGTTGTGGTTGTTTTGTTTGTTACATGAGTAGAAATTTAGAAAACAATCAATTGTCTATAAGCCCAACTTTTTTATTTCATGCAAAATTAAAATATTACAGTTGAATTTCAGGGATGCAGAAGGGAAATATACAAATATATTTATATCATCTTCTCTGTTGCTTAAAAGAAGGGTGGTGAAAAATGGCACTCATTATTAAGTACTTAAATGTTATTTTCTGGAAACTTTTGAGAAATATCAATAAAGGCAATGTTCTCATCTTTAGTCCTCTATAAAGATTTTGGACTGCATCAAGAACCCAAGGTGACATGTGTAAGCCAAAGGTTTCTCATCACTGGTTTTCATCGGGGCTTCTCAGAGCTGGCCATGCATCAAAATCACCTGTTGTTTTAGTTAGGATGCTTTTTGGCTACAGGTAAACAGGGTTTTCAACCAAAAGTGCCTTCAAAAATGCAAGTTTACTTTTCCCACACAAGATTCTTGAGGTAAGTGGTTTCAGGGTTTGTTTAGTAGCTCGATGATATCAGGCTTATTTTAGTTTCCCAGCTGATAAAACAAATACCATGCAATGGGTTGGCTTAAACAATGGGAATGTATTGGCTCATGGTTTTGAGGCTAAGAGAAATCCAAAACCAGTACATTCTCTCTTAAGACTGTGGCATCCTGGGGTTGGCTGCTGTTGATCCTTGGTTTTGGCTTTTCTGTCACATGGCAGTGCACATGGTGGCATCGTCTCCTTTCCGTCCTGGGTTCCATTGACTCCCAGCTTCTGGCTGCTCCTGTGGCTTCTTCTGCATCCAATTTCCTGTTTATAAGGACTTCAGCCATATTGGATTAAGGCCCACACCCATTCAGTTTGGCATACCTTGACTAATAACATCTTCAAAGGTCCTATATACAAATAGGGTCACACCCACAGGGCCATGGGTTGGGACTTGAACATGCCTTTTGAGAGAGATATGATTCAATCCCCAATAGTTTGTCCCTTGGACCCCAAAAAGACATGTTCTTCCTACATGCAAAATACATTCATTCTATTACAACCCCCAAAAACCTTAAGCCATTTTAAAACAATGCTAAGCACAGTTTCATCAAAATCAGTTGTGGGTGTGGTCCATCCTGGGACAAAATTTCTCTGTCTGATGGCCCTGTGAAACCTAGAAAGCAAGTTATCTTCTAATATACAATTGTGGGACAGGCATAGAATAAATACTTTCATTCCAGAAGGAAAAAATGGAACGAAAGCAGGGCTTGCAGATCCCAAACAAGTGAGAAACCCAGCAGGGCATTTGATTTTAAATCTGAGAAACATCCACAAATTGATGTTTGGTCCTCCAGGCCTGATAGAGCTGCAGCCCCATCCCTTCCAAGTGCTTGCACTGTGGCCATGCTCTGCCTGAACACTGGGGTAAGGTAGTAGCCCCACCCCCTCTGAGCATCCGAATGCCTGCCAGGTCATCTACAAATGCCAGGACACAGGCCCCACCCTCCTAGGGATGGCAGCTGGGCACTCCACAAATGCTGGAGCATCCCTCCATCTCCAAGCACTGAGTGGCAACACTCTTTCTGAACAACAGGGCACAAGGCCCATATCCTCCAAGTGCGGAACAGATGGATTGTACCCAACAACAGCAGGAGTGGATCTGACCTTCCCACACACATATGGCTGGGTCCACTCTCTTGACCTGAGGAGATAGTTTAGGTCCAGACTTTTGCTTCCATGTTTCTGCCCTTGAAGTCATTCTTCCTTCAATTCATCCCTTCTCTGTCCCTTTAAGCCGAGCTTGGGAGAGGTTCTGCTCACACACATTTTGCACAAACCTTGTCAGGTATGCATGCAGTTCCAGTGGTCAAAACCATCAGACAATAGAGACTTCTAAGGATTCTTCTGGATAACTGCATTTCCAATCCTGAATTCCACTGAAATGGCTGACTGGATCCATGTCAGCCACACCCTCTTTAGCAAAGGGTTATTCAGTTAAACCCTCAATACGGAGCTTTGTCCTCTAGGAACTAACTTCCTAAAAGCTCAGGGAGATCCGTGATAGAGCCACTTCCAGCCCTGATCTCTGAGCACACTATCTGGAGAGGCTGAGAATTTTCCAAAGCATCAATTGCTGGTTTCTTGGGCTTACAACTTCAATCTCCAGTTTTTCTCTCCCCCTTTTCATTTCACTGTAAGTTGCAAGGAAAAACCAGGCTGCACCCTCTACACTTAGCTTGGAAATCTCATCAACCTAATATCCAAGCTCATCTCTTTCAAGTTCTCCCTTCCTTCCACCTGACATCAGATGTATGTTTCCCCAAGTTCCCTGCCACTTTATAACAATGATCACTTTTCTTCCAATTTCCAATAACATAATCATTATTTCCTTCTAAAGCCTCAACGGAAGTAGCTTTGGTGTCCATGTTTCTGCCAACGGACTCTTCAAACAATATAGACTTTCCCTGTCAAGTGCCTCACAATTCTTCCAGCTTCTACCCATTACCCAGTTCCAAAGCTATCTCTGCATTTTAAGGTATTTGTAATAGCAGCACACCTCTTTCCGGTAACAGCACTATTTTAGGTCTCTAGGTTGCTTTTTCTGTGCTAATCTTGACTTTTTCTTCATGGGTAAATGATGGCTGCTAGTAGTCCAAGAAATACGATACAATCCTCTCCCAGTCCCATCCCATCACCCCCACACAAAAGAGGTTTCTCCTCTTGCTTTTCTGGTTTTTTATTAGGAAGGAAAGTCTTACCCATTGCCCCCCAATACCCTTACCTGAAAATTCCTTGGCAAAAATCATTCTGATCCCTAAACCAACCACTGGCAAGGAGGACTGGAGTTACAGAGACTGACTTAGGGCAATATGATTCATTCCAAGGGCTGGGGAATGTACCCACTGCCATTCCTGAACAAATGGCTGTTGGGTAGGTAATAAGTAGTGTCTGTCAAATTCGGGAGATTTAGAAACACTCCTAGGTTCAATCTCTGAGATTCTAGTTTTAGTAGGTCTAGAAATAGTATTTTAGACTTTAACTACATTTGCTCCTAGTGGAGAGAGAGATGAGAGGAGAGAGAGTCTGGTATTGGGTCCCTTCTTACCTAAGAATAATTTCCTTTTATTCATATCTCATTATTAGTGTTTTACTTCATGTTGATTGAACCAAATCAGCTAACTTTATCAGCTGACTGAATATAATAGAAGTTGTTTTCCTTAGGTAACTTGGCCTTTCGTGGTAAGCACACCTACCAGTTTCAGATAAGGTAGTTCTCATTCAGTGAAACATTCTTGGTCATTTAGCAATGATTTGTCAAGGAAAGTTTTAAGCCCTATGCTGCAGCCTGATCTAAATTCTCACTGTAAGGTTGATTTCCTTTTGGAAAATGAGCATTGGATCAGAGTTGATAAGCAGATTCCAGAAACTAGAAAGTTTTTGTATGTTCTATGTAGGAATAACATATGAGATTGTGAGCCTGCACATTCAACACATGAATGAATACCAAATGTAGGAGGTTTTTTTTATTATGATCATTATAGAATATTTAATGAGCAGTCAGAGTGGTATTCTTTCAAATGCATAGATACAACACAATGCAATACTCTAGCAGTAAATATAATTAATAAATTACCCCATTAAATGTCAGACTATCCATATCACAGACAAAAAAATGACAATTACCAGTCTTTCTCCACATAATGGTCTTTTAGCAACAATTCAGTTGATATCGGTAAGCATTTTTACTTGACCAAGAGCCTATGAACATTTACAAATAGATGGTTCTTTTATTTCCCCTGGAATATTACAGAAAGCACTTTTAGACATTTAGACAAACAAAATAACCTGGAAAAGAGAAGGCTGATTTAACAAACATTTCTGTGTATATAAAAGTACATTTACAGAGGAGTTAGCGTTAGGGAGGGCTGAGCGCTGGGTCGAGTTGTGTGGGAGGAAGTGGCCAGTTGAGGGCCTCAGCTGACAGATGGGGGAAGAGAGCAGAGTTAGGGGGAACTTGGGGGGTCAGGGGCAAGGAGAAGGAAGATTGGAGAGGGGACGGGACCTGGAGAGAGCCTGGAAAGAGGACAGCAAGGTTCTGGGCCGAACTGGCCCTGCTGGCTGCTAGAGAGGGCGCAAAGGCACACCTGACCTCTGGGAGGGCCCCGGGGTGCCCGGGTTGGAGTGTGGGAAGGAAGGCAGGGAGTCAGGCGGAGGAGGCTGAAGGGGTACCCACTCATGGAAGGGGACAGGCAGAACTGGACAGTAGCTGCCCTGGAAATGAGTGGGAAGGCAGGCAGTGGGGCGCAGGGCTGCAGGGGGGGGCCAGGAGGGCAGACCTGGAACTGGTGGATAGCAGGAGCCCCTTTTCTTTCCAGACTGAAGGTTGTGACCCCAGCTGGGGATGAGACCTGGTCTTGTGGAAACTGAACTTAGCCTTGCGGGGCTGACAGCATGGCCCAGGGTGGTATGTAATGGTGGCTAAGCCTCCAGCTACAGCCAGGTGGCACTCAGGTCTGACTGTGAGGTGGCAGTGCTCTCCTTTGGACTTTCTCTTCTAGGTTTGAAGCTGTCCTCTTCTGTGAACTCACGCTCTCTTCTTCTTCCCTTTAATTCTTTTGAGGGTATCCATTCTCTTAAAAATTTGCTTCTGGTTAGCTGGTAAGCCCCGGGGAACTAGCTGCAGCTCCTGGTGGAGACAGAATTGCCGCATTCGTTATGGCGATCAGATGGCACCAGGAGAAATAGAGCCCCTGGCCAGTGTCCTGAGTCATAGCAGTGCAGGAGGGGAGCCCTGAAGGAGAGAGCCTGCCTAAATCGATGCCTGCAGATTCAGTTTCCAGAGGCTTAGGAGGAGGAAGCTCTCCAGTGTCATGTTTCCAGGCCTGGCTCAGGATGCCCTGTATTTGGGAGGCCGCCATTAAGGTTTTCAGATGAGCTTATGATTGGTGATCTTTAAAAAAAAAGCAACCCAAGAGCAGATGCACCCTCCCCAGTCTTCAGCAGAGGTATTGGTTTGAATTGAATGTCTCATCCGGGGACCCCAGCCTCCAGACACCCCTACTTTTCTCAGGGGTGGAGGTTTTTTCAGATGCTGCATCTTCTAAATTGAGCCACCCTTCATATTCTTACTACTAGTTCAGTGCTATGAAGGATCGAGAAGATTCTAAGCTGTCAAACATTTTAACGTTGATGCTACAACACGTGATGCCTTGTAGATGAAGCTTGCAGTCAGAGCCCCAGTGCCCTCTCGCCTACCTCCTGCCTGCTTGTCTGCCTGCCTGCTTACCTACCTACCTATGCATTGGTCCAAGGGATTTTTAGTGTGATGATTTAACCTGTGTGTTGGGGAAAGCTGTTCAAGTTCTTAATGGTTAAGCAGAGGGAATATTTAGATGAGACAGACTGGTAAACTGAGGGAGGGTGGGTGGGTGGTGGTCACTGTGTTGTGCTCAATCTTGAGAAGGGTACAAGTTGGTCATCCCAGAATCTGTGGGTTGGAGACACACAGAGATCTAGTTTCGGCCTTCGGAGCAGTACTGCAGATTATCTGCAGTGATCTGTGATTCATCTTGATCTGTGATTCATCTTGCTCCGTGTATTTTTAACTTGAATTTTACTTGATTAGATTTCAGAGTACTCTTGGCATTCAGATGTTAGAGCCCTGAGGTGGGGTTTGGGGGGGGGAGGTTCAGCTTGGCACTGGCATGGGCTGGGTGGGGCGGGAAAAGGGAGCGGTTTGGTTAGGTTTATAGGACAGAGGTTGGGGGTGGTTGAGAATGTGGGTTGAAGGAGATTATCTGGAGAAAAAATCGGGCAGAGCTCTGGGGGAATTTATTTAGTACAGCTCGTGGGCACTGAAAATACTAGTTAATGCTAGTAAATCGTTAATACTAGTTAAATTGTCGCTTTGGAAGCAACAAAAGTTGATTGGAAACTAGTTCCTAAAGGGCTCAGAACTTTTCTGCTAAGTGGCAGCAAAAAAAAAAGCAAAATTGTTTTGCTTTGCTGCAAGTGGGAAGACTCTGAAATAACTGAAAACCTGAACTTCACTCTTCTTGGGTGTCAGAAACCTAAATCAGCAGGAGATTAACATGCTTAACTGCTTTGCAGGCTTCTTTTTTTTTTTTTTTTATCTTCATTTTATTGAGATATATTCACATACCACGCAGTCATACAAAACGAATCGTACTTTCGATTGTTTACAGTACCATTACATAGTTGTACATTCATCACCTAAATCAATCCCTGACACCTTCATTAGCACACACACAAAAATAACAAGAATAATAATTAGAGTTAAAAAGAGCAATTGAAGTAAAAAAGAACACTGGGTACCTTTGTCTGTTTGTTTCCTTCCCCTATTTTTCTACTCATCCATCCATAAACTAGACAAAGTGGAGTGTGGTCCTTATGGCTTTCCCAATCCAATTGTCACCCCTCATAAGCTACATTTTTATACAATTGTTTTCGAGATTCATGGGTTCTGGGTTGTAGTTTGATAGTTTCAGGTGTCCACCACCAGCTACCCCAATTCTTTGGAACCTAAAAAGGGTTGTCTAAAGTGTATGTAAGAGTGCCCACCAGAGTGACCTCTCGGCTCCCTTTGGAATCTCTCTGCCACTGAAGCTTATCTCATTTCCTTTCACATCCCCCTTTTGGTCAAGAAGATGTTCTCCGTCCCACGATGCCGGGTCTTCATTCCTCCCCGGGAGTCATATTCCATGTTGCCAGGGAGATTCACTCCCCTGGGTGTCTGATCCCACGTAGGGGGGAGGGCAGTGATTTCACCTTTCAAGTTGGCTTAGCCAGAGAGAGAGGGCCACATCTGAGCAACAAAGAGGCATTCGGGAGGAGGCTCTTAGGCACAACCATAGGGAGGCCTAGTGTCTCCTTTGCAGCAACCGTCTTCCCAAGGGTAAAACTTATGGTAGAGGGCTCAACCCATCAAACCACCAGTCCCCTATGTCTGTGCTCATGTTAGCAACCATGGTGGTGGGGTAGGCGAATACCCCTGCATTCTCCACAGGCTCCTCAAGGGGGCACTACATCTTTTTTTTTTCCTTGTTTTTCTTTTTTTTTTTTTTAATTTTCCCTTCTTTTTTAAATCAACTGTATGAAAAAAAAGTTAAAAAGAAAACAAACATACAATAAAAGAACATTTCAAAGAGACCATAACAAGGGAGTAAGAAAAAGACAACTAACCTAAGATAACTGCTTAACTTCCAACATGTTCCTACTTTACCCCAAGAAAGTTACATACTATAGCAACATTTCTGTGAACTTGTTCCTACTATATCCATCAGAAATTAACAGACCATAGTCATTCCTGGGCATCCCCAGAACGTTAAATAGCTTATCTGCTCTTCTTGGATTATTGTTCCCACTTCCTTAATTGCTCTCTATTGCTAGTTTCCCTACATTCTACATTATAAACCATTTGTTTTACATTTTTCAAAGTTCACATTAGTGGTAGCATATAATATTTCTCTTTTTGTGCCTGGCTTATTTCACTCAGCATTATGTCTTCAAGGTTCATCCATGTTGTCATATGTTTCACGAGATCCTTCCTTCTTACTGCCGCGTAGTATTCCATCGTGTGTATATACCACATTTTCTTTATCCACTCATCTGTTGAAGGACATTTGGGTTGTTTCCATCTCTTGGCAATTGTGAAGAATGCTGCTATGAACATTGGTGTGCAGATATCTGTTCGTGTCACTGCTTTCCGACCTTCCGGGTATATACCAAGAACTACAATTGCTGGATGGAACGGTAACTCTCTATCTAGTTTTCTAAGGAACTGCCAGACTGACTTCCAGAGTGGCTGAACCATTATACAGTCCCACCAACAATGAATAAGACTTCCAATTTCTCCACATCCCCTCCAGCATTTGTAGTTTCCTGTTTGTTTAATGGCAGCCATTCTAATTGGTGTTAGGTAGTATCTCATTGTGGTCTTAATTTGCATTTCTCTAATAGCTAGTGAAGCTGAACATTTTTTCATGTGTTTCTTGGCCATTTGTATTTCCTCTTCAGAGAACTGTCTTTTCATATCTTTTGCCCATTTTATAATTGGGCTATCTGTACTATTGTCATTGAGTTGTAGGATTTCTTTATATATGCAAGATATCAGTCTTTTGTCAGATACATGGTTTCCAAAAATTTTTCCCATTGAGTTGGCTGCCTCTTTACCTTTTTGAGAAATTCCTTTGAGGTGTAGAAACTTCTAAGCTTGAGGAGTTCCCATTGATCTATTTTCTCTTTTGTTGCTTGTGCTTTGGGTGTAAAGTCTAGGAAGTGGCCGCCTAATACAAGGTCTTGAAGATGTTTTCCTACATTATCTTCTAGGAGTTTTATGGTACTTTCTTTTATATTGAGATCTTTGTTCCATTTTGAGTTAATTTTTGTGTAGGGGGTGAGGTAGGGGTCCTCTTTCATTCTTTTGGATATGGATATCCAACTCTCCCAGCCCCATTTGTTGAAAAGACCATTATGACTCAGTTCAGTGACTTTGGGGGCCTTATCAAAGATCAGTCGGCCATAGATCTGAGGGTCTATCTCTGAATTCTCAATTCGATTCCATTGATCTATATGTCTATCTTTGTGCCAGTACCATGCTGTTTTGGCAACTGTGGCTTTATAATAAGCTTCAAAGTCAGGGAGTGTAAGTCCTCCCACTTCGTTTTTCTTTTTTAGAGTGTCTTTAGCAATTCGAGGCATCTTTCCTTTCCAAATAAATTTGATAACTAGCTTTTCCAAGTCTGCAAAGTAGGTTGTTGGAATTTTGATTGGGATTGCATTGAATCTGTAGATGAGTTTGGGTAGAATTGACATCTTAATGACATTTAGCCTTCCTATTCATGAACATGGAATATTTTTCCATCTTTTAAGGTCCCCTTCTATTTCTTTTACTAGAGTTATGTAGTTTTCTTTGTATAGGTCTTTTACATCTTTGGTTAAGTTTATTCTAGGTACTTGATTTTTTTAGTTGCTATTGAAAATGGTATCTTTTTCTTGAGTGTCTCTTCAGTTTGTTCATTTCTAGCATATAGAAACATTACTGACTTATGTGCATTAATCTTGTATCCCGCTACCTTGCTAAATTTGTTTATTAGCTCTAGTAGCTGTATCGTCGATTTCTCAGGGTTTTCTAGATATAAGATCATATCATCTGCAAACAATGACAGTTTTACTTCTTCTTTTCCAATTTGGATGCCTTTTATTTCTTTGTCTTGCCGGATTGCCCTGGCTAGCACTTCCAGCACAATGTTGAATAACAGTGGTGACAGCGGGCATCCTTGTCTTGTTCCTGATCTTAGAGGGAAGGCTTTCAGTCTCTCACCATTGAGTACTATGCTGGCTGTGGGTATTTCATATATGCTTTTTATCATGTTGAGGAAGTTTCCTTCAATTCCTACCTTTTGAAGTGTTTTTATCAAAAAGGGATGTTGGATTTTGTCAAATGCTTTTTCAGCATCTATTGAGATGATCAATTGATTTTTCCCTTTTGACTTGTTAATGTGTTGTAATACATTGATTGATTTTCTTATGTTGAACCATCCTTGCATGCCTGGAATGAACCCCACTTGGTCATGGTGTATGATTTTTTTATGTGTCTTTGGATTCGATTTGCAAGTATTTTGTTGAGGATTTTTGCATCTATATTCATTAGGGAAATTGGCCGGAAGTTTTCCTTTTTTGTAGCATCTTTGCCTGGTTTTGGTATTAGATTGATGTTAGCTTCATAAAATAAGTTAGGTAGTGTTCCATTTTCTTCAATGTTTTGAAAGAGTTTGAGTAAGATTGGTGTCAGTTCTTTCTGGAAAGTTTGGTAGAATTCCCCTGTGAAGCCATCTGGCCCTGGGCATTTATTTGTGGGAAGCTTTTTGATGACTGATTGGATCTCTTTGCTTGTGATGGGTTGGTTGAGGTCTTCTATTTCTTCTCTGGTCAGTCTAGGTTGTTCATATGTTTCCAGGAAATTGTCCATTTCTTCTACATTATCCAGTTTGTTGCCATAGAGTTGTTCATAATATCCTGTTACAATTTTTTTAATTTCTTTAGGATCTGCAGTTTATTTTGTTTATATGGGTCTTCTCTCTTTTTGATTTTGTCAGTCTAGCTAGGGGCTTGTCAGTCTTGTTGATCTTCTCAAAGAACCAACTTTTGGTGATATTTATCCTCTCTATTGTTTTTTTGTTCTCTATGTCATTTATTTCTGCTTTAATCCTTGTTATTTCTTTTCTTCTACTTGGTTTCGGATTGGTTTGCTGTTCATTTTCTAGCTTCTTCAGTTGATCCATTAGTTCTTTGATTTTGGCTCTTTCTTCCTTTTTAATATATGCGTTTAGTGCTATAAATTTCCCCCTTAGCACTGCTTTTGCTGCATCCCATAGGTTTTGGTATGTTGTGTTCTCATTTTCATTCGTCTCTATATATTTAGCAATTTCTCTTGCTATTTCTTCTTTAACCCACTGATTGTTTAGGAGTGTGTTGTTTAACCTCCAGGTATTTGTGAATTTTCTAAGTCTCTGATGGTTATTGACTTCTAATTGTATTCCATTGTTGTCAGAGAATGTGCTTTGAATAATTTCAATCTTTTTAAATTTATTGAGGCTTGTTTTATGTCCCAGCATATGATCTATTCTGGAGAAAGTTCCATGAGCACTAGAAAAGTATGTGCATCCTGGTGATTTGGGATGTAATGTCCTGTATATGTCTGTTAAATCTAATTCATTTATCAGATTGTTTAGGTTTTCAATTTCCTTATTGGCCTTCTGTCTGGTTGATGTATCTATAGGAGAGAGTGATGTGTTGAAGTCTCCCACAATTATTGTGGAAACATCAATTGCTTCCTTTAGTTTTGCCAGTGTTTCTCTCATGTATTTTGTGGCACCTTGATTGGGTGCATAGACATTTACGATTGTTATTTCTTCTTGCTGAATTGCCCCTTTTATTAGTATGTAGTGGCCTTCTTTGTCTCTCAAAACATCCCTACATTTGAAGTCTATTTTATCTGAGATTAATATTGCTACACCTGCTTTCTTTTGGCTGTAGCTTGCATGAAATATTTTTTTCCATCCTTTCACTTTCAGTTTCTTTGTGTCCCTGTGTCTAAGATGAGTCTCTTGTATGCAGCATATTGATGGTTCATTTTTTTTGATCCATTCTGCGAATCTATATCTTTTAATTGGGGAGTTTAATCCATTTACATTTAACGTTATAACCATGAAGGCGTTTCTTGAATCGGCCATCTTATCCTTTGGTTTATGTTTGTCATATTTTTCCCCTCTGTCTATTAATATCCTTTATTGTACCCATACCGAATCTCTTTAGTACTGAACCTTTCTCCAAGTCTCTCTGTCGTTTCTTTGTTTCTCTGTCTGTAGGGCTCCCTTTAGTATCTCCAGTAGGGCAGGTCTCTTGTTAGCAAATTCTCTCAGCATTTGTTTGTCTGTGAAAAATTTAAGCTCTCCCTCAAATTTGAAGGAGAGCTTTGCTGGATAAAGTATTCTTGGCTGCAAATTTTTCTCACTCAGAATTTTAAATACATCGTGCCACTGCCTTCTCGCCTCCATGGTGGCTGCTGAGTAGTCACTACTTACTCTTATGCTGTTTCCTTTGTATGTGGTGAATTGCTTTTCTCTTGCTGCTTTCAGAACTTGCTCCTTCTCTTCTGTGTTTGACAGTGTGATCAGTATATGTCTCGGAGTGGGTTTATTTGGATTTATTGTATTTGGAGTTCGCTGAGCATTTATGATTTGTGTATTTATTTTGTTTAGAAGATTTGGGAAGTTTTCCCCAACAATTTCTTTGAATACTCTTCCTAGACCTTTACCCTTTTCTTCCCCTTCTGGGACACCAATGAGTCTTATATTCGGATGTTTCATATTATCTATCATATCCCTGAGGTCCATTTCAATTTTTTCAATTTTTTTCCCCATTCTTTCTTTTATGCTTTCATTTTCCATTCTGTCATCTTCCAGGTCACTGATTCATTGTTCAACTTCCTCTAGTCTTGTACTGTGAGTGTCCAGAATCTTTTTAATTTGGTCAACAGTTTCTTTAATTTCCATTAGATCATCCATTTTTTTATTTAGTCTTGCAATGTCTTCTTTATGCTCTTCTAGGGTCTTCTTGATTTCCTTTGTATCCCGTACTATGGTCTCATTGTTCATCTTTAGTTCTTTGAGTAGCTGCTCTAGGTGCTGTGTCTCTTCTGATCTTTTGATTTGGGTGCTTGGGCTTGGGTTATCCATATCGTCTGGTTTTTTCATATGCTTTATAATTTTCTGTTGTTTTTGGCCTCGTGGCATTTGCTGAACTTGATAGGGTTCTTTTAGGATTTGTAGACCAATTGAAGTCCTTATCTCTAATTTATCAGATCTACAGCTTCGTGGAGTACACTTTCTCTAACTAACCAGCAGGTGGCATCCACGAGCCACCTGTTCTCCACAAGCCAGTTCTCCCCTGCTTAGCCTTTGTGGTGAGTGGGGGAGTGAGTCTTGTGGGGTCCAATTGATGTACCAAGCTTGCGTGTGTAGTTGGTGTTGCCTGCCCTGTATATGGGGCGTGTTTCTGGGCAGTCAGGGAGCGGGGGTGGCCCTAACAATCAAATCTCCCTGGTGATCCTAGAGTTTTAAAGCTGCTGCAATAGTCTAATCCTTCAGTTCAGTCCTGCCACAGTTTGTCTCTGCCACTGACCCACAAGTCCTTGGTATTGGCGTATGGTTCCTGAGACTTGCAAGTGGGCCCCTCTTCCAGGCTGTGCACCCGGGGTCTTCTGTTGAGGGATGACTGTGCTATGTCACAGGTGAGTGCCGTCCCCCCAGGGCAGTTCTGGGCTGCTGGGCTGTGTAGGGAGGCTTCCAGTCTGCTGAAATGATGGTAGAATGGGGCTTTGTTAATTCACACTGCTCCACCTTCCCAACTCTGGGACAATCAGCTGAGGTTGCAGGGAAGGCTAATGTCCACGCCCAGTTTTGTGGTGAGTGCCTGTTATTTGAAGCACTTCCGTCACACTGGGTTGTCTGGGGCAGCTCTGGGCTATGGGGCTGGCGATGGGCAGGAGTGTTTCCTGTCCACCAGGATGATGGCTGTGAGCGGACACCCCCCTTTTCTTGGGAAGTTGTGGTGTTTAGTGAATTTTCTCAGCCACTGGATTATTGCCTTTTGTCTCAGAGCTCTCTTAGTTCTGCTCTTGACTTGACCTGCCCAAATTGGAAGTCTTTGAAGCTTTCTGTATTGGGCTTCTTAGAGTAATTGTTTTAGAAAAAGAAAAAAGGATTAAAAAAAAAAAAAAAGGGGGGACCCTCCTCAGAGATCTAATGGGTTATTGAAATGCTAAAAGACAAAGCAACCAGGGCCATTAAGGAAAGTTCCACAGGGCAGAGAGATCAGCTTTTCTTCGGGATTTGCATATGCGCCTCAGGGCCTGAGCTCTGCCCTTCCCCTTTCTATGTTCACCAGAACTCCAAAAATCTTCCGCTTTTATTTTGGAGTTTTTCGTGTTGTTTTTTTTCTATGCCTGTCTCCTCTCTGCTGGGCTAGCTGCTCTCAGATTCTCTGGTGTCTGGTCTCAGTCTATCTATGTTTGGAGTTTGGATCGGTAGAATGAGTTTCCGATAAGGGCTGCCACTGCAGTTCTCCCTTCTCCTTCCCGGAGCTGACAGCCCCTCCTCCCACGGGACTGAGCCTGGCAGGGAGGGGCGCGGGTCCCCTGGCCTCAAAAACTTACAGATTTCGCTGATCTCAGCAGTTCCACGTTTTCATGAGTGTTGTATGAAGTATGCCCAAAGTCAGATTGCTCTGTGGTGTCCAGTCCACGCAGTTCCTGGCTTTCTACCTACTTCCCTGGAGGAGTAACTAAAACATACAGCTCACCAGTCCACCATCTTGCCCCGCCTCTCCCAGCTTCTGTAGGCTTCTTAAGTGGTTTATCTGAAGCTGTAATATTAGGGAGCAGTAAGTCTTAAAGTTTTCCAAATGTCCAAATTGTGGGCTGATAAGATAAATTTAAGTTTAGGATTTTGGTGTGCACCTAAAATGAAATTAGTTATAGTCTTTTGGGCTTGTAACTCATATTTTTGTCACAGATATTTTGTGATTGAAAATTCTATACAAAGTGAAATGAAATAATTTCTAAGGGAATTGTGTATGTATAAGTTGTCCTTGTGATAAATATCTTTTTTGTCTCTTCTGTGTTGTGGGTCAGTATTAATAACAGCCAAATATTTGTTTTTATTTTTTCAAAACCATAGCCATTGTAATAAGATAACCAAAGTGTAAAGTGACCTATAATATCTAGTAGCAAACAGAATCTGCATACTCATGCTAATTTTATAGTGAATAATCCATTATATCTCTAATTTTAAAAATGAGTAAAAAAAAAAAAGTGTATTTACAGAAGTGTACTGCCAGAGGGAACAGGGGTAAGTGGACAGGGCTCCTGCAGCTTTGCCTTTATCTGCTTCATTTGTTGGATTTCAGGATAAGGATTCATTTTGTGAAAGATTTTTGCCTTTAAAAAATATATGAAAACTGCTATAGAGCATTCTACCCAATTCCCCGTCTTCTTTGAAAGTCATAAATTAAAAAAATCACCTTAAATTGTGTCATATGGGATTAAATTACTTATGATCAAATTACCAGATAGTTACCTATGAATAATGTTACCAAGGAAAACTGTATAATTTTCTTTTCTCTAGAGCTTTAAGAATTGCAGAGACTCTTTTTAAATGTTTTTACAATTGCATAAGGAAACTTTCTTACTGTAAAAATCTTAGCAATACAGAAATAGAGTAAAAACAGAAGCCTAACCACTTTAGTTCCATTTCCCTCCCCAAAGGCAACTGCTGTTAACAGGTTTCTCTTTTACTTTTTATTTACATACATATGTGTGCTTACATAGAAATATACAGAACTGCTTATATTCTTGATCTACGTGCAGTTGGGAAGAAAGACTAAGAAGACTTCCTTTCAAATCCACAGATCTATGATTTTGTTGGCATCTGTCTCAAATACTGGAAAATAAAGCTCAAACTAGGCCTCAGATAGTTTATAAGTGTATGAATCAGACCTGTAAGAATTTTCTGAATACTCCACATGCTAAAGAGGTACATGAATGGCCACCATTCATTGCATGTGTTTTTTAAAAACAGACTGTAGGTAATCAAAACAGTTGTAACAGCCACATCCCTTGACTTAGGTCAAATCTCATTCTTCTGTTGAAATCTATATTTGAGTCACAGAACTCTGATTAAATTGAGGTAATTTATTCAATTTTGAAATTTGTGAAAATTTGCCATTTTAAGCAGGATAATTTTTTTCTAATACAATTCATAGACTGTGTGTATCAGTCTGAATAATGCAATATCTTGATTGAGAATAAAATGTTTCTATGTATAGGCACTTTCAGTATTTATATGAAATGTACCTTGCCTTCATAGTTTGCCATATTATTTTCTCTCAAAACAACTTAACTGGGATTTTAGAAAAGAAAAGCTCCTTGATTATTAGAAACTTAAGGCATACCTAAGTGGAAAAATATTATAGCAAAAATGTAAAAATCTAATGCAGCGGTTTGGTAGAAAGCATATACACAGGAAATCAAAGACATAAATTAAAGAGCTATCTCATCTCACAAATTTTATAATGTTTTACTTCAAGGCATAGCTGATACTGACTGCATTAGTTGAGAAAAGCTATTTAGCTTCTGTAGACTTTGTTTTTCTCATTTGAATATTTAAGAGGTTGTACTAGGTAATTTCTGAAGACCTTTCCACATTTTATTATTATTCCATTAATAGCTGATTCTTAGTTGCTGGAAACCATCTAGTTTCTCCATATTTCTCCACGTTTTAATTTTTCCTTCCCCAACATCTAACATCTCAAATTGGTTCTTTTTTTTTTTAATATTAGAGCAGTTGTGGATTTACAGAAACATCGTGCAGAAAGTACAGCATTTCCATATATCCCCCTTCATACACAGTTTTCCCAATTGTTAATATTTTGCATTAATGTGGTACCTTTGTACCAAAGCAATACAAAGTGTGGTACCTTTGTAACAAACATTCATAAAATAATATGATTATAATTCTGCTATTAACATTAAGCCACTGTTTACATTAGAGCTCACTCTGTGTGTCGTACAGTTCTATGTGTTTCTGTGTGTGTGTATGTGTGTGTGTGTAACTTATATACAACCCAAAATTTTTCTTTTTTATCCCTTTTTGAATATGCAGTTCAGTGGTGTTAATTACATACACAAAGTTGAACCTCCATTGCCAAACTCCATTGCCAAAACTTTTTCATCACGTCAGAGAGCAACTCCATATCAAGTGAACATTAACTCCCCATTCCCCACCCCCCACACAGATCCAGGTAATCTGTATTCTAGTTTCTGACTTTATCAGTATGCATCTTCTGCTTATTTCATATAAGTCAGATCATCCAGTATTTGTCTCTTTTTTGTCTGGTTTATTTCACTCAACATGATGTCTTCAAGGCTCATCCACATTGTAGCATGCATCAGAACTTCATTCCTTTTTACAGCCAAATGCAAATAATATTTTGTTGTATGTATATATCACATTTTACTTATCCAAAATACAAATAATTATCTATTGTATGTATATATGACATTTTGGATACTTGGCTTGATTACACCTTTCAACAATTATAAATAATGCTCTAGGAACATTGGTGTGCAAATGTCTGTTCAAGTTCCTGATTTCAGTTCTTTTGGGTATCTACCTAGAAGTGGGGTTACCAGGTCATATAGTAATTCCCTACTTAACTTTCTGAGGAAATGCCAAACTGTTTTCCATAGTGGCTGCACCAGTTTACGTTCCCGCCAACAAAATATGAGTGTTCCTCTTTCTCCATATCCTCTCTAACTTGTTATTTTCCTTTTTTTTTTTTTTTTTTCAATAGTAGCCATTGTAGTGGATGTGAGATGGAATCTCATTGTGGTTTTGATTGCATTTCCCTAATGGTCAAAGACTTTAAGCGTCTTTTCATATGGTTATTGGACATTCGTAGATCTTCTTTGGAGTCAAGTTGATTCTTTTTTTTTTTTTTTTAAGCAGATTAAATTCTAAATAACTCTCTTGAACCTTCTCTGTAACCAAGGTAGTTGTGCCAGTTTGAATGTATTATGTCCCCCTAAATGCCATTATC
This sequence comes from Choloepus didactylus, assembly GCF_015220235.1. NCBI lineage: Eukaryota > Metazoa > Chordata > Mammalia > Pilosa > Megalonychidae > Choloepus > Choloepus didactylus. The sequence continues at coordinate 112,431,929 of NC_051309.1, read as the reverse complement.
TTTGATGTAGTCTTGTGTGGGCAGAAGTATCAGTGTTGATTAGATTGTAATTCTTTGAGTGTTTCCATGGAGATATGCCCCACCCAACTATGGGTGATGACTCTAATTGGATAATTTCCATGGAGGTGTGGCCCTGTCCATTGAGTGTGGGCCTTGATTAGTTTACTGGGGCTCTGTATAAACTCAGACAGGAGTCAGCTGGCTACAGCCAAGAGGGACACTTTGAAGAATGCACAGAAGCTGAGAGAGTAGCTGCAGATGAGAGACAGCTTGAAGACAGCCGTTGAAAGCAGACTTTTGCTCCAGAGAAGCTGAGAGAAGACAAACACCCCAAGAGCAACTAAGAATGACATTTTTGAGGAACGCAGCCTAGAGAGGAACATCCTGGGAGAAAGCCATTTTGAAACCAGAACTCTGGAGCAGATGCCAGCCATGTGCCTTCCCAGCTAACAGAGGTTTTCTGGATGCCACTGGTTATCCTTCAGTGAAGGTAACTGATTGTTGATGGCTTACCTTGGACACTTTATGGCCTTAAGACTATAACTTTGTAACCAAATAACCCCCCTTTTTAAAAGCCAATCCATTTCTGGTGTTTTGCATTCCGGCAGCATTAACAAACTAGAACAGTAGTAATTAAGGGTTTGGATTTTAAAAGACTTCTGTAAACACAATGAAAAAATAAAGTTCCTTTAACATCAATAGCATTTCTTTGAACCAACATTGTTGAAGAACAAAGCATTTCACTTAAGTTAATTTTCTAGAAAACTGATATTACTTTCTTGAATACCAAACTAGTTTGACAACCTTTCTCACTCTCCTCTCTCTCTCTGTTACATTTAATGAGTTTCTTTATTACTCTGGGTGTGAATTACTACTCTGATACTATAAAACTGCAGTGAGTCTGCTACATCTGAGATAAGAGTCTCTCTTGCTTTTCTATTAGAGAAATTGTGGGTTTACAGAAAAATCATGCTTAAAATACAGGTACCCATATGCCACCCTATTATTAACACCTTGCCTTGGTGTGGTACATTTGTTACAATTGATGAAAGCACATTTCAGAATTGTACTATTAACTATAGACCATGGTTTAACTAAGGTTCACTGTTTGAATTGTGCTGTTCCATAAATTTTTTTTTTAAATATTTTAATTCTAGTAACATATATACAACTGAAAATTTCCCCTTTTAACCAATTCAAATATTTGATTCAGTGTTGTTAATTACTTTCACAATGTTATGCCACCATCACCATCATCCATTACCAAAAGATTCCCATTGTCTCAAGTAGAAGCTATAGATTTTAAGCCTTAACGCGCTATTCCCTATGCCCACTCCATACCCTGGTGACCTGTATTCTAGATTCTGACTCTATGAGTTTGCTTATTCTAATGATTTCATATCAGTGAGATCATACAGTATTTGTCCTTTTGTGTCTGGCTTATTTCACGCAACATAATGTCTTGAAGGCTCATCCATATTGTCGCATATATCAGAACGTCATTTGTTTTTAGGGCAGAATAACATTCTGTTCTGTGTATAGACCACATTTTGCTTATCTGTTCAATCATTCATAGACACTTGGGTTGCTTCCATCTTTTGGCAATTGGAATAAGGCTGCTATGAACATCAGTGTGCAAATATCTGTTTTCTATACACTAGTAATGACCAATCATAAGAGAAATCAAGAAAAGAAATCTGTTTATAACAGCAACTAAAAAAACAAACTATCTAGAATAAATCTAACCAAGGATATAAAGGACTCATACACAGAAAACTATAAAATTGTTAAAAAAAATCAAAGAAGACCTATATAAATGGAAAGACATCCTGTGTTCATAGATTGAAAGACTAAATATTGTTAAGATATCAATTCTACCTAAAATGATTTACAGATTCATCGCAGTCCCAATGAAAATTACCACCTCTTTGTAGAAATGGAAAAGCCAATCATCAAATTTTGTATGGAATGGTAAGGGGTCCCAAATCACCAAAGCCGTCTTGAAAAAGAACAGCTAGAGGACTCACATGTCCCAATCCTAAAACTTATTTCAAAGCTGCAGAAATCAAATGGCATGGTACTGATACAAGGACAGGCATATAGACAATAGAATTGAATTGAGAACGCAGAAATCAACCCTCACATTTATGGTCAACTGATTTTTGACAAGGAGGCAGAGACCACACAATTGAGGAAGAATAGCCTCTTCAACAAATGGTACTGGGAAAATCGGATGTCCATTTGTAAAAGACTGTATTGGACCTCTACCTCACACCATATATAAAAATCAACTCAAAATGAACCAAAGACTTAAGTATAATATCCAGAACTATAAAACTCCTAGAAGAAACTGTAGAGAGGCATCTTCTGGGCTTTGTGTTAGGCAGTGGTTTCTTAGACTTACACCCAAAGAACAAGCAACAAAAGAATAAATAGATAAATTAGATCTCACCAAAATTAAGAACTTTTGTGCGTTAAAGGACTTTATCATGAAAGTAAAATGACAACCTATGCAATGAGAGAAAATGTTTGGAAACTACATACCCAATGAGGGTTTACTATCCAGAATATATGAAAGATCCCACATCTCAACATCAGGAAGGCAAACAACCCAATTAATAAATGGGCAAAAGACTTGAGTAGACATTTCTCCAAAGAAGATATACAGATGGCCAAAAAACACATGAAAAGATGCTCAACATCATTAGCTATTAGGGAAATGCAAATGCAAACCACCATGAGGTACTCTTTCATGCCCAGTAGAATGGCTACTATTAAAAAAACAACAACAACAAAAAATTACAAATGTTGGAGAGGATGTGGAGAAATAATAACATTCTTTAATTGCTGGTGGGAATGTAAGACAGTTTGGCAGTTCCCCAGAAAGTTAAGTGTAGAATTACCATATGACCTGGCAATCCCTCTTCTAGGTATATACCTCAAAGAGTTGAAAGCAAGAACTTGAACATTCTTTTTTAAAAGAAAAACCCTAAATTACTATATATTTTAATTCCTTTTAAACAAGAAAATATTCCAACATAATTCTTTTCTTTTTCTTAAAGATACAGAATCACTTTTTTAAACATATGCTATTATTTAGGGGAATCTACAGGGCCTATTAAGATGTAAATATTCTTAGGATTCATTTGGTGGCAAGTGAGAGAAACACAAACTGGCCTTATCAATAAGGGGAATATATCGGCTTACATAATTGAAAAGTAGCTGTTTACAAGTATACCAACAATGTGGTCATTAGTTTGGAGCTTTCTCTTTTCTTTCCATATCAAGAATCTACTGTGCTCTGTGGTCACTTCATTCTTTAGAAGGCTTTTCTTGTGTATCACAAGGATTGCCAATACCAAGTCTAGGTTTAGCAACCCCAGGAGAAAGATAGCTCCTTCCTAGTTCCAGTAAACAGCCCAAAGCTGGGTCTCATTGGCCAGATGTGGTCCACATGCTCATACCTGAAACAGTCAGTGTTGGGGGTGAGGTGGAAGAAAGGACTGCATCTGAGTGTGTGCTCCTTCTGGAACAGAGTGGAGTGTGAGGGATAGGGAGGTTAAGGTCTCATCTGAACCACATGGTTGGGGAACACGTAGAGTCCACAAAAGAAAATTAGTGTGCTGCTACTAAAAGAATGGGGGAAAGATGCTTAGCAGCCCAAACTACAAATATCTCTTATGGAAGAGATATTTATCCCCACATTTTGTGTTCCTAGGTTGCTCTTTTCTAACTTCTTTACTGCCAGCTGTCACTCATGTTGCTCTTGGTTTGACTCTATAACAGCAATCTCTTCCTACCATTTAATTCATAGCATCTTATATTCTGAATGTTTGAAAACCAGATGAGCAAGGTCATTAGAATTGCTTTCAAAATAAGAGCTAATGGGCTGTGAGTGAGGACTTAAGAGCTTCTCTATGAATAAAGAGTATAACCCTTCTGCTTAGGATTTTGTGACATTTCTTATGGCCCCTCAATGATCATTTCTGCATATTTTCTAACTTATTTGCCAAAACTGCCTTCCTAATAGGGAACATAATTATTGTAATTTCAAAACCCAATGATTATGAGCAGTGCAAGTGAAGCTAATATTTTCTTGATTTTCCTAAATTTGAGTGGGTTTCTGAAATGAGACAGGTAGTTTAAATGTTCTTTTGGAAATGAAAACATAGCAGAGAATAAACAAACAGAGCTCAGCAGTTGTAAGTTGTCTCACTGGACTTATTAAAATACTAACATCCTGTATTTTATTTTGCCTTTCCTCTCTACAATGTCTCTCTGATCCAAAATAAGTACTTTGACATCCATTATGGAGGTTATAGAAGAAGAGGGGAAATTTTTTGGAGCACAAATCTGTATAAATTTCCATAGACAGAGTATACCATGCAATATGCCAAGTTTTAATTGTTTGCTAAAAAGTACTAGAATAACATTAATAAAATTTATTAAAGGCTTTGTTGTAGCCAGTCATTTATGTCTACTAGAAATAATAAATTACACTTATTTGATCCTTAAAAATATTTTTGTAAGTATCAGAATTGGCTGATTTTGAGAATTTAATAAAGGAGATGATTTTAGTGACATTGCCCGAGAATTTTTATGTGATACAACCAGGAAGAAAGGTGAAGAAGTGACAGAGGTGAGTATTACGTCTACCTATTCAAGAAGTTAACCTTGACAGAAAGAGGTAAAAACCATGTTGTATTAGTTAGGGTTCTCTAGGGAAAAAAGAATTCATGAAAGATATCTATGATTATAAGATTTATAAAAGTGTCTCACACAACTGTGGGTATGCATGAGTTCAAATTCTGTAGGGCAGGCAGCAAACTGGCAACTCCAATGAAGATGTTTGATGAACTCCTCAGGAAACGAACTGGCAACTTCAATGAACTCCTCAGGAAATGCTTCTCTGGGCAGCTGAAGAAGTAGTGAAGGACCTCTATCTGTCTCACTTCAAAGTCTTCAACTGATTGATTGGATTAAATCCAGCCAACTGCATTCTCTCATTGTGGAAGACACACCCTTTGTTGAGTCATCAGTCACAGCTGCAGCCTATTGACTGATGATTTAATAAACCAGCCTGTTGGCTTATTAACCAGCCACAAACATCCTTGCAGCAATGGTTAGACCAGTGCTTGCTTGACCAGACAGGTGGGTACCATCACCTGGCCAAATTGACACATGAACATTACACATGTTAAAAGAAAATTGATGGGAATAAGTAGTAAATTCATGATTGGAGTGAACTGGTCATGCTGAATAGGAAAAACAAAACAGATTTTTAAGAGATTCATGAAAAATCAGAGGGAAGGCATGTGAATGGCAAACAATAACCAGCAATATTGATTGCTAACTGTTTGCATAGTTGGAATTATTCTTATCTCCATTTTATAGATAAGGAATTAAAGAGGCTAAGTAATTTGATAGATGATGGAGCTGGATTCAGACCCAGGTCTGTCCAACTCCCAAGCCAAAAGACCTCATCATTTACCATGATATCAAGAGGTTACTCCCTTCAGAGGGTGAGGGCCAAGTGCCATGGTTTGGAATAGACCTTCCATGCCTCATTCTTTAACCTCATCTTCCTTTACTCTCAGCCTACCACATGCTCCAGCAGTTTCCCCTGAACCCCACTACCTTTTTTTGTATCTGACCGCATTGTTTTATTTATCTTTTTAAACTTTATTTATCAAAAAATTAAAAAAAAACATTTTAAAACAAAACAAAGGATTAAGAAAAACAAATAACTTAAAATAACTAATTCTTCCAACATGTTCCTGCCATATCCCAAGAAAATTAACAAACCATAACAAAACAAAGGAATAAGAAAAACAAATAACATGAAATAACTACATTGCTTCCAACATGTTCCTACCATACCAACAAAAATTTACAAACCATGATCATTCCTGAGCATTCCCATAATATGAAGATTACCTTCAATAGCTTATCTATTCTTATTAGATTATCGTTCACCCTTCTATTTCTAGGTCCCCTACATTCTACAATATAAAACATTTATTTTACATTTTTCACAGAGATCACATTGGTAGTAACATACGATATCTCTCTTTTTGTATCTGGCTTATTTCACTCAGCATTACGTCTTCAAGATTCATCCATGTTGTCATGTATTTCACAACCTCGTTCCTTTTTACTGCCATGTAGTATTCCATCATTTGTATATACCACATTTTGTTCATCATTTCATCTGTTGAAGTACATATGTCTCTTGGCAATTGTGAATAATGCCACTATGAAAATCAATATGCACATGTCTGTTCGTGTCACTGCTTTCAGATTTTCTGGGTGTATACCGAGAAATGAAATTGCAGGATCGAAGGGTAACTTGATATCTAGTTTTCTAAGGAACCACCAGATTGTCTTCCAAAGTGGCTGTGCCATTATGCAGTCCCACCAGTGATGAATAAGAGTTCCAATTTCTCCACATACCCTCCAGCATTTGTAGTTTCCTGTTTGTTTAATGGCGGCCATTCTAATTGGTGTGAGGTGATATCTCATTGTGTTCTTAATTTGCATCTCCCTAATAGCTAGTGAAGATGAACATTTTTTCATATGTTTTTTAGCCATTTGTATTTCCTCTTCAGGGAAATGTCTTTTCATATCTTTTGCACATTTTATAATTGGGCTATTTGTACTACTGTCATTGAGTTGTAAGATTTCCCTATATACACAAGATATCAGTGTTTTATCAGATAAATGGTTTCCAAATATTTTTTCCCATTGAGTTGGTTGCCTCTTCACCATTTTGACAAATTCCTTTGAGGTACAAAAGCTTTTGATTTTGAGGAGTTCCCATTTATTTGGTTTTTCTTTTGTTGCTTATGCTTTGGGTACAGGGTCTAAGAAGTGACCTTCTAATACAAGGTCTTGAAGATGTTTCCCTACATTATCTTCTAGTTTTATGGTAGTGTCTCTTATATTGAGATCTTTGATCCACTTTGAGTTAATTTTTGTGTAGGGTATAAGGTAGGGGTCCTCTTTCATTCTTTTGGATATAGATATCCAGCTCTCATAGAAACATTTGTTGAAGAGACTGTTATGTCCCACTTCAGTGAGTTTGTGGGCCTTATCAAAGATCAGTCAACTGTAGATGTGGGGGTCTATTTCTGAATTCCCAATTTGATTGCATTGATCAATATGTCTATATTTGTGCCAATACCATGCTGTTTTGACTACTGTGGCTTTATAGTAAGCTTTGAAGTCAGAAAGTGGAAGTCTTCCTCTTTGTTTTTCTTTTTTAGAATGTTTTTAGCAATTTAAGGCATCTTTCCCTTTCAAATAAATTTGATAACTAGCTTTTCCAAGTCTGCAAAGTAGGTTGTTAGAATTTTGGTTGGAATTGCATTGAATCTGTAGATGAGTTTGGGTAGAATTGACATCTTAATGACATTTAGCCTTCCTATCCGTGGGCACGTAATATTTTTCCATCTTTTTAGGTCCCCTTCTGTTCCAGTTTGCTAATGCTGCTGGAATGCAAAATACCAGAAATGGATTGGCTTTTATAAAAAGGGGGCTTATTTGGTTACAAAATTACAGTCTTAAGGCTATAGAAGTGTCCAAGCTAAGGCATCAATAACAGGGTACCTTTACAGAAGAGTGGCCAGTGCTGTCTAGAACACCTCTGTTGTCTGGGAAGGCACATGGCTGGTGTCTTCTTCCTTTGCTCCCAGGTTGTGTTTCAAAATAGCTTTTTCCCAGGACTTTTCTCTCTAGGCATCTGGGGGTATTCTCTTAGTTTCTCCCAGGCAAACTCTGGATTAGCAAAAGTCTACTTTCAATGGCTGTCTTCAAAATATCTCTCTTGGCTGCAGCACACTCAGTTCCTTCTGTTTGTCAGCTCTTTTATATGGCTCCAGTGATTTAATTAAGACCCATGCTGAATGGGTGGGGCCACACCTCCTTGGAAATAATCTAATCGAAGGTATTACCCACAGTTGGGTGGGTTACATCTCCATGGAAACAACCTAATCCAAACATTCCAACCTAATCAACACTAATACGTCTGCCTCCACAAGACTGCATTAAAGAACATGGCATTTTGGGGGACATAAGTCATCCAAACTGGCACACTTTCTATTTCTTTTAGTAATGTTATATAATTTTCTATGTATAGGTCTTTTACATCCTTGGTTAAGTTTATTCCTAGGTACTTGGTTTTTTTAGTTGCTATTGAGAATGGAATCTTTTTCTTGAGTGTCTCTTCAGTTAGGTCATTTCTAGTGTATAGAAATATTACTGACTTATGTGCATTAATTTTGTATCCCACTACTTTGCTAAATTTGTTTACTAGCTCAAGTAGCTTTGTTGTTGATTTCTCAGGGTTTTCCAAATATAAGATCACATCATCTACAAATAATGACAGTTTTACCTCTTCCTTTCCAATTTGGATGCCTTTTATTTCTTTGTCTTGCCAGATTGCTCTGGTTAGCACAGTGTTGAATAACAGTGGTGACAGTGGGCATCCTTGTCTCATTCCTGATCTTAGAGGGAAAGTTTTCAGTCATTTGCCATGGAGTACTATGTCGGCTGTGGATTTTTCATATATGCCCTTTAACATATTGAGGAAGTTTCCTTCAATTCCTACCTTTTGAAATGTTTTTATCAAAAAAGGATGCTGGATTTTGTCAAATGCCTTTTCAGCATCTATTGATATGATCATTTGATTTTTCCCTTTTGATTTGTTAATGTGTTGTATTACATTGATTGATTTTATGTTGAACCATCCTTGCATGCCTGAAATGAACCCCACTTGGTCATGATGTATGATTTTTTAAATATGTCTTTGGATTCAATTTGCAAGTATTTTGTTGAGAATTTTTGCATCCATATTTATGAGGGAGAGTGAACCTGTAGTTTTCCTTTCTTGTAGCAGCTTTACCTGGTTTTGTTATTAGAGTGATGTTAGCTTCATAAAATGAGTTAGGCAATATTCCATTTTCTTCAATTTTTTGAAAGAGTTTAGGTAAGATTGGTGTCAGTTCTATTTTGTAAGTTTGGTACAATTCCCCTGTGAACCCATCTGGCCCTGGGCTTTTGTTTGTGGGAAGCTTTTTGATGATTGATTGGATCTCTTTGCTTGTGATTGGTTTATTAAAGTCTTCTATTTCTTCTCTAGTTAGTCTACATTGTTCATGTGTTTCCAGAAAATTGTCCATTTCCTCTAAATTATCTAGTTTGTTGGTGTACAGTTGTTCATAGTATCCTCTTAGATTTTTCAAATTTATTTGGGATCCACAGTAATGTCCCCCCTCTCATTTATTATTTTGTTTATTTGGGTCTTCTATTTTTTATATTTTGTCAGTCTAGCTAAGGGCTTGTCAATCTTCTCAAAGAACCAACTTTTGGTTTTATTTATTCTCTCTATTTTTTTCTCTCCATCTCATTTATTTCTGCTTTAACCCTTGTTATTTCTTTTCTTCTACTTGGTTTACGATTAGTTTGCTGTTCATTTTCCAGCTTCTTCAGTTGTTCCATTAGTTCTTTGATTTTAGCCCTTTCTTCCTTTTTAATGTATGCATTTAGAACTATAAATTTCTCCCTCAATACTGCCTTCACTGCATCCCATAAGTTTTGATATGTTGTGCTTTCATTTTCATTCATCTCTAGATATTTAGCAATTTCTCCTGCTATTTCTTCTTTAACCCACTGATTGTTTAGGAGTCTGTTGTTTAACCTCCAGATATTTGTGTCTGTTCTAGATCTTTGATGGTTATTGATTTCTGGTTGTATTCCATTGTGATTTGTGAATGTGCTTTGAATAATTTCAATCTTTTTAAATCTATTGAGGCTTGTTTTATGACTCAGCATATTATCTATCCTAGAGAAAGTTCGATGAGCACCAGTGAAGAATGTGTATCCTGGTGATTTGGGATGTAATGCTCTAGACATGTCTGTTAAGTCAAATTCATTTATCACATTGTTTAGGTTTTCCATTTCTTTACTGGTTCTCTGGTTGATCTATCTACAAGAGAAAGTGATGTATTGAAGTCTCCCACAATTATTAAGGAAACATCTATTACTTCCTTCAGTTTTTCCAAGGTTTGTCTCATGTACTTTGATTGGGTGCATAGACATTTATGATTGTTATTTCTTCTTGTTGAATTGTCCCTTTTATTAGTATGTAGTGTACTTCTTTGTCTCTTATGACATCCTTGCATTTAAAGTCTATTTTATCTGTGATTAATATTGCTAATCCTGCTTTCTTTTGGCTATAGCTTGCATGGAATATTTTTTTCCATCTTTTCACTTTTAATTTCTTTGTATCTCTGGGTCTAAGATGAGTTTTTTGTAAGCAACATATTGATGGATGTGTTAGTTAGGTTCATGTGTCAACTTGGCCAGGTGATGGTACCCAGCTGTCTGGTCAAGCAAACACTGGCCTAACCATTGCTGTGAGGATGTTTGTGGCTGGTTAATAAGCCAACAGGCTGTTTTATTAAATCATCAGTCAATTGGCTGCAGCTGTGACTGATGACTTAACAAAGGGTGTGTCTTCCACAATGAGAGAATGCAGTTGGCTGGATTTAATCCAATCAATCAGTTGAAGACTTTTAAGTGAGACAGATAGAGAACCTTTACTTCTTCTTCAGCTGACCAATGAAGCATTTCCTGAGGAGTTCGTTGAAGTTGCCAGTTCATTTCCTGAGGAGTTCATTGAACATCTTCTTTGGATTTGCCAGTTTGTTGGCTGCCCTATGGAATTTGGGCTCATGCATACCCACAGTTGCATGAGCCACTTTTATAAATCTTATATTCATAGATATCTCTCATTGATTCTGTTTCCCTGGAGAACCCTAACTAATACAATGGTTAATATTTTTAATCCATTTTGTCAATCTATATTTTTTAATTGGGGAGTTTAATCCATTCACATTCAGTGTTATTACTGTGAAGGCAGTTCTTGAATCAGCCATCATATCCTTTGGTTTTTATTTGTCAGATGTATTTTTTCTCTCTCTCTCTTTATTTCCTTTAATGTAACATTACTAAAACCCTTTAGCTCTGTGCTCTTCTCCAGACCTCTCTATCCTTTCTTTTTTTCTCAGCCAGTAGGGGTCCTTTTGGTATTTCTTGTAGAGCAGGTGTCTTGTTAGCAAATTCTCTCAGCATTTGTTTGCCTATGAATATTTTAAGCTCTCCCTCAAATTTGAAGGAGAGCTTTGCTGGGTAAAGAATTCTTTGTTGGCAATTTTTCTCTTTCAGAACTTTAAAGATGTGATACCACTGCCCTCTCACCTCCATGGTGGCTACTGTGTAGTCACTAGTTAGTCTTATGTTGTGGTGAATTGTATGTGGTGAATTGCTTCTCTCTTGCTGCTTTCAGAACTTGCTCCTTCTCTTCAGCATTTGACAATCTGATCAGAATATGTCTCGGAGCAGGTTTATTTGGATTTTCTATTTGGAGTGCATTGGGCATCTATGATTTGTGTATTAGTCATTTAGAAGAGTTGGGAAGTTTTACCCAACAATGTCTTTGAATAATCTTCCTAGTTCTTTACCCTTCTCTTCCCCTTCTGGAACACCAGTGCTTCTTATATTTGTGTGCTCCGTGTCGTCCATCATTTCCCTGTGATCTACTTCAAATTTTTTTTTTCACCATTTGTTCTCTTGTGCTTTCATTTCCAACACACTGTCTTTGAGTTCACTTATTCATTCCTCTATTTCTTCAAATCTGGTGTTATGTGACTCAAGAATCTTTTTACTTTGATCAACAGTTTCCTTTTTTCCATACAATCTGCTACTTTTTTTATTTACTCTTGCAAATTCTCCTTTATGCTCTTCTAGGGTCTTCTTGATGTCCTTTATATCCTGAGCCATGATACTGGTGTTTTTGACTACTTCTTTGATTAATTGCTCCAAGTTCTGTGTCTCCTCTGGTTTTTTAATGTGGGTGTTTGGATTATTCATATCTTCTTGTTTCTTCATATGCTTTATAATTTTCTGTTGTTTTTGGCCTCTTGGCATTTGCTTATCTTGATAGGGTTCTTTTAGGATATGCAGGCTTATTTAAACAATTATCTATAATTTGACAGAGCTACAGCTTGGTGCAGTTCACTTTCCCTGACCTACCAGCACATGGTGCTCCTGAGCTACCTCTTACCTTCAAGCCAGATCTCCCCAGCTTCATCTTTGCAACAAGTAGGGGCACAAGCCATGTGGAGGTCCAATCAGTGCACCAATTTTCCATGTGCAGTGGGGACTGCCAGCCCTGTGGATAGGGACATGCCCTCTGTTGTTTTGCAGGGAAGATGGCTCTAAGACTCAGTACTCCCAACTGTTCCCAGGGCTGCAGCTGGAATACCCTGGGGCTGCAGAATGTGTCTACCCCTTCAGCTCACATTCCCCACAGTCCCTCTCTTCCATGGGCCCACAAGTCCCTGGGATTGGTTTAGGGCTCCCAGCACTTCCATGTGGCAACCCTGCCTCTAGGCTCTGCTTACTGTGGGCTTGCATGGAGAAGGAATGTCCACCGTCACAAACCAGCCAAATCTCAAATTTCCTTAAGGAAGCTCTTGTCCTCGGCACTGTAAGGGGTCGTCTCCCAGCCCACTGCAAAGATGGTTGCATGGGGCGTGCAAGCTATCCACTTCCCTGATCATCCACTTGCTGCAACAGCCCATCCCTGGCTCAGGGGCTCTTTACTGTAGGTGTGCAAAGGGCCAGATAGTGAGGCCGGTGCCCAGGGTATGGAAGGCATTTCCCACCGCATTCTGCTGTGGCTTCCACTGCCAGCTCCCTGGGTCGGACACCAACCCACCTCCAAACACCATCTCTCAGTTTCTCCCCACCACCCTTGACTGCAGTTTCAGCTGCTGTTTTCCCAGCAGTTTTCAGGACAGAACACTCACATGACCCCAAGCACAGTCTCTTGGTTTCTCTAAGTACACAGTCACTATGGATGTAGAAGTCCCTGCCAAGCTGGTGGAACCCTGGAACCACTTTCTGGAGCACTTTCTGTCTTTTATCTAGTGTTTTTCACCAAGTAGAATTTTGCTCTCTCTCTCCTAATCTAATCCCCACTACCTTTCATGCCTCCATGTCTTGAAGACCAACATTCTGTGAGCCCAACATTTTCCTGCTAAATGCTTGTCTTTCTCATTATTATTCTAAACTATGGAGTGAGTATTTAAATTTAAAAATTATATACAATGCATAATATATAATATATAATGCATATTATGCATGATATATATAAGTAAATACATATTTATATCACATAAAAATATGTGAGGTTTTACAAAATGTCACTCTTGTTAACTTTGTTTTTTTTTTTGTTTTTTGGGGGGAGTTAAGACCCTCAGATTTTAATATAAAAATAGATGATTAATATTTTACACATTTCCTTTTCTTCAAAAAATCTAGAAGAATGGATTACTTCAAATTTCCATAATAGTTCAACATTGCAGACTGAAAAAGAACCATTTAGAAAACTTCTGAACTCTCTTCCAAATGAAGTGGACTTCCACTTGATTGCAGAATTCAATATTTCTCAGATTTTGGCAGTCTAAAACTGTAGCAACTCAAGGATGTCATCAAGGAACCAGCTGCTCCTGTCATACTTACTATCCTTAGCATAGGCCTTTTTCTCATGGTTGGATAAAACATTACAAATTGCTTGTGCTTGTTCCAGGCTTTTGCATTGATAAATCCATAGGCTGTATTTGTCATTGCTTGCATCTGTGGCAGTAAGCTTTTTCTTGCCCCCAGACAACCATCATAGCACACCATCCAGATGATTAAATATAGAGCATGCTTATGCAGAACATCATACTGATCTGATGTTGATACTTTTATACCATACTTGAAAACTCCCATAATGAATTCTTCCACCAGAGGAACATAAGGCAACTGTCCATCTTGCTGCACAACATCTATATAATTTATCAGGTCTAGTGGCCCTTGAAGACTTTTTCCCTCAGAGACTTTCAGTTTCTCAGTGGCACCAACATACTTTATTCAGAAATCTGCACAGTTATCTGAATTATTGTTGCTTTGTCTTGAGCTTTTGGTGGAATCTGTATCGAGGCTGGCTACAGTACTGGATCGAGAGAGTCCCCCAAGGCTGGAATCTACAGACTTGCTCTTAGTACTGATTTCATTACTTTGGGAACTGCTACTACTGTGTCGCTTTTTGCCTTTCTGAAACATTTTTCACCATAGCTTGATCTAAAGAAGCTCCCTGTAGAACTGAAGGCTGTTTTATTGCCTTCCAAAGTTCCACAGACAGCACTGTACACAGATAGCTTCCTTTCTTTCTGACATGATAAATTCCTTTAGGAAAAGAAAAGATGTACCTCACAACTGTCAGTCTTTCTCTGGAGCTGCTTTTGCTTGGGATTAGAGGGGACCGCTCCGGCAGCCAGTGCCCAGGGTTAGCATTGTGTTTTATAACGAAAAAAATGGTGGTGGTGGTGGTGGTGGTCATAGCTGTGAAAAGGCTATAATTTTCTTTAAAATTTTAAATGCAGACATTTCGGTGCTTTGTTAAACTGAGAAAATGATTCCTTGAGGCAGGGGTCCTATCTAATAAATCTCAGTTTCTAGGGCCTAGCATAGTGTCTGGCACATATTAGGCACTTAAATATGTGTTAAATTAGATTTTCCCTTCTCTAACATAATTATCTCTTTGGTTCTACCAAAGTTTGTAGTTTGTACCTTTATTATAATACTCCTCACACTTGTATCCATTAAGAATAACGTTAGTTACTAGTAGAAGAAAACTTGCCTAAGGTGGTTTAAAAGATTACTTTAAAGCTTGGCAGTCCAAAACTGATGTAGCAACTCAAGAATGTCATCAAGGAACTGGCTACTCCTGTCAGACTTACTATCCTTAGCACAGGCCGTTTTCTCATGGTTGAAAATGGCTGCTACACCTCTAGGCATTGTATCTGCATTCTAGGCAGGAGAAAGGGAGATGTTGGAGAGCAAAGAGTAAAAGTGTGATCTTCAAAAAGCTTGCCTTGTTGTTTGGGAATGGAAGACCTCCCCAGGGACTCCCACTTATGTCCCATTTGACCAAACTGTGACACAGGCCAACTTTAGGTGCAACTTTAGTGGCTAGGAATTGAGTATTGGGCTTTTCAGCCTCTATAGTTTGGGAAGGCAGGAGAGACGGGGTTGAAGTGGGTATCGGTTGAGCCAAGCTTAGGTCTGCCTTTCAGGTTTTCTAGTTATTTGGTGTAAATTTATCTTTCCTGTAAGACTCTGGAGAGCAAATAATGTGTTTTGGTAATATTTGATTATTCACAGTTCCTTGCAAGTGATTATCATAGAATCACTTCAGTATCTAAGACATTGTAGCTACACAATCAATGTTTGTTTGTTTGTTTCTTTGTTTTTAATTTAATTTAGAATTAAGCACCTGGCAAGAATTAGTGACTCTGGTTTCTCTGAAAATAATGGAATCTGTAGATTTTCCTTTGGTTAATTATTCCTCATGTCAGCACTGGAAATTTACTTGAAGCTTTCCTCCTTCATTGAGTTGGCTCATTAGAGAAGGCAATTTAACAGTAATATTGCTCAGAATATTTTGAAATTTCAAAAACTTTTAAAATAGGGTGGGGGAAAATTATATAAAAATATGATTAGTCGACAAGGGCTTTTCCAAGAGAGTTCAAAAGGTAGATTAGAATGAGGATAATATATTGGAATGAAGTAAAAGATTAGCAATTGGAAGTGAAGAGTAATCTAATTTAAAATATTTTAGCCATTAAAAGTTCCAAGGGAAAAAATAGAAACAATTCATTCATTTAATTACAGAGATTTTTAAATTGCTGCTTTATGTTGTTTTTCCTTCAAAACAGATCTCGTTCCTCCTCCATTATCTTTTTCTTAATTATAGACCATGAGGGATGAAGATAAAACAATTGAACGTGAAGATTTAGAACCATCCACAGGTGTGAATCCCACAGCCTATATGCCTCCAGAAACACAGGTAAATCTATGAACAAATGTAGAATGTCACAGATTTTAAGGAAGAAACTTTTTATTTTCAAATCTATGAATGTGTTCTCTTCATTCCCTATAACTCATTTAAAAATTCTTTCCATTCTTAATACCCAAAGTCATACAGTCGAGGGTAGGTGTGACTAGCAGCTTTCCCAGCTAAAGCCATTAACACCTGGCTCCTGACAGTGGAAAAATGGAAGGCCTCTGAAATGCTTTGTGTTTGCTTCCTAACCCCTAGAATGGTTTTGGTTTCTTCCCACTCTGCTTTATTGCTTCAATTCAAGTAGATGAATGACTGTGTGTTGGTTTTCACCACAGATAGTAATCTTCTTTTGAACCATTTTGGCATATTTACTGCCTGTTCCCCTGTATCAGATCTTAAATATGCTGGTTTTCAAAACCAATATTGCAAAACATAAATAAATTTGATGTGACACAAGCATGTATACTACCACAAATAGTGATTCAATTCTAAGTACTTCTAGCTTAGTTCTTGTTTCAAGCACCAGCTGATTAGCTAGTAGTAAAGCGGCGCACTTTCCCTATCAGGTGTTAGCCTTAATTCTAGTGATGGAAATTTGATTTGTGATGTGATGATTCAGTTCCTGTAAAAATGTACTCAAATATACAATTTTAAGGATTTTTTTTTTTCACTGCTTTAAATACAGGAGCAAACAATTGTAAACCTCAAAAGTGTGGATGGAAATGAGCCAACAGAAGGAAGTAATCTGTTAAATAGCAGTGAAAAAAGGCCACAAGAAACACCAAATGAATCAAATCATCTGCAAAGACTAAGACAAACATTTGCTTGCCCTCCACATGGCTTACTGGACAGAGTAATTACAAATGGTATGTAAACGGGCTCTACTATCTTCAACACAGGGCTAAATCACTGTTCCAGCCAGCAGGATGGGGACAAGCGCAGAAATCAAGGGCCTTTTCCTTTTTTTCATCTAAGTAGTCATTTCCCAGGATTACTTTAGGGATCCATGAAGAAAAAATGCTTGTGAAATCACTTGTAAACAGAAAGCACTACATAAATGTTGGTTGTTATTACTGTTAAGTAATGCAACTAATATGGAGCAAACATATCTCAATTTATACTTCCAAATGATTCCTGTCATTTTACAAGTAAGGATCTTGATTTGTAATTAAACTTATTTTGGTAGAACTGCCATTACTTCAAATATTTGGGGGATTTGTCTTTGGGAATTTATCTGAGCACTATTTTGAATATTGTTAGGATTGGGAAATATTTGTCTTTTGGGAATAAATTTGGGTTTTGAATATATCTAAAGATATTTGAGTAATAACTAAGTATATTATTCTGATTAATTTGAATAAAAGGAATGTTCAGTTTCAGTAATATCATTTTTTTGGTTCAAAAAGGAAGTGTGTGTCTGCATATATATTTGTGTGTTAATATTGGGAAATGTGTAGTATAGTAGAGGAAAGGAGAAGGGACTTCAAAGTTGTCTATAAAGACAAATTTAAAGACAATTTCAAAAACTGACGTGTGAAATGAAAGCTCCTTTGGATTACATATATGGCCTCCCAAAGTAAGTACATTGAAGAATGTAAAATATTTTATCTATAAGTTATGTTTACTGAAAAATCAGAACTCACTTTTTTATGATTATACTTCATGCATGAGCTCTGACAGACATTTTTATCATCTAAGACATTTTTCTGTCTGAGACTATGGAAAAGCCAAGTATAATATACTTTTAGCCCTATATATGTCTTAAATGAAATTAGGTAAAGTTCTAATGTAGCATGAGAAAAAAAGGCTCAAACTTTCTTTGGCACACATAGGGAAAACCAGATTCCAAAATATACACTAGCTTTTTCCATTCAAATTATGGAAAATTTCTAGTTAAAACATTTATAATAAAATAGATATGAATTGACATAGTGAATGATAGGAATTTGAGACTCAAATTAAAAAAATAATTCTATAATCATTGTCTAAAGTAATGCCTAAGGGATGGGGTTTACTTTGTATATAAACACCCCTATCACTTGATTTCCTGTACTTCTGGTCCTTGGGTTTTCAAAACAACTTTGTCCAACACCTCTCCCTGTGAATATTGGTATTCTCTAAGTATCCTTCTGAGAAGTAAATCTTACATGTGAAAATATGATTTTCCAAAATCATAAATGAGAAGTAAAGCATTAACTGAATAATATAAGATGTCAAAAAACCTTATAAACATACATTTGTTATGTATTTACACTTACATTGTGCTTCACGGTTTACAAAAAGCTCTCCATGAGATAACCTTTAGCAAATACATACATTTAAATATGATTTAATTATGAAATTTGATTTATATGTAAGAGGGACATATAAATGTCCCTTTTGCTTCTAAGAGGTGGGCTATGATCATTTTTTTCTACTTTTTTTATTTTGAAAATTTTTTATAACACACATTACTTTTTTTTTAAATTAAATTCAGTTTTATTGAGATATAGTCACATACCATACAGTCATCCATGGTGTACAATCAGCTGTCCACAGTACCATCAATAGTGATGCATTCATCGCCCCAGTCTATTTTTGAACATTTTCCTTACACCAGAAAGAATCAGAATAAGAATAAAAAATAACAGCATAAAAGAACACCCAAAACATCCCCCCCCATCCCACCCTATTTTTCATTTAGTTTTTGTCCCCATTTTTCTAGTCATCCATCCATACACTGGCTAAAGGGAGTGCAATCCACAAGGTTACCACATTCACACTGTCACCCCTTCTAAGCTACATAGTTATACAATTATCTTCAAGAGTCAGGGCTACCGGGTTGGAGTTTGATAGTTTCCGGTATTTACTTCTAGCTATTCCAATACATTAAAACCTAAAGAGGGTTATCTATATAGTGCATAAGAATGTCCACCAGAGTGACCTCTCGACTCCATTTGAAATCTCTCAGCCACTGAAGCTTCACTTTGTTTCATCTCGCATCCCCCTTTTGGTCAAAAAGATATTCTCAATCCCATGAAGCCGGGTCCAGATTCATCCCCAGGAGTCATATCGTGCATTGCCAGGGAGATTTACACCCCTGGGAGTCAGGTCCCACATAGAGGGGAGGGCAGTGAGATCACCTGCCGAGACGGCTTAGCTAGAGAGAAGGGGCCACATCTGAGCAACAAAGAGGCACCCAGGGGGAGACTCTTAGGCACAATTATAAGCAGGTTTAGCCTCTCCTTTGCAGTAACGACCTTCATAAGGGCAGGCCCCAAGATGGAGTGCTTGGCATACCAAGCCGTCAGTCCTCAATGCTTGTGAGAACATCAGCAACAATCCAGGTGAGGAAGCCCAACACTTCCGCATCTTCCCCCAGCTCCTCAGGGGGCCCTGCATATATTTTTATTCTCCCCCCAAATTACTTTGTGATGGAGCACATTACTTTTATAATAAGAGAAATGTTTAAGAAATGCTTTCATAATTTTGTTGATAACATAATCCTCCATTAGTTTGTAGATTTGATATTATTCCTTTAAGATCTTAGAGCCCGTTAAGAAGCATTAATAAGACTATTTTGACTGAAAATCACTATCCTAGACATTCAGAGGGGAAAAAAGGATAAACTAAAGCCAGTTCATGCATTTAAAGAGTTTATGTTCTGTTGTGCCCCCAGAAAGATATATTCAAGTTCTAACTCCCAGTACCTGTGAATCTGACTTTACTTGGAAATAGGCTCTTTGCTCATGTAATTAGTCAAAATGTTGTCATACTGCATTAGGGTGGGTCCTAAACCAATATGACTGGTGTCCTTATAAAAAGAAGGAAAATTCAGACACATAGATACAGACACAGAAGGAAGACAGATGTAAGAATGAGGCAGAGATTGGAGCCAAGGAGTGCCTGGGGCTAATAAAGCTGAAAGAAGCAAGGAAGGATCTTCCCCTAGAAGGTTCAGAGAGAATGTGGTCCTGCCAATACCTTGATTTTAGACTTCTGTCCTCCAGAGCTGTGAGAGAATAAATTTCTGTTGTTTAATGCCACCTAGTTTGTGGTACTTTGTTGTGGCAGCCCTAGAACACTAATACATGGTCTAATTAGAAAGTCAAAACATGCAGTTGAGAATGACAGGAAATATAATTATTAGTCTGAGACTTGGAAGCAAGCATCTAAATGCATTAAATTCAAATGCTATATGGTAAGGATCTGTGGTAGTTGAAGCTGTTATGTACCCCAGAAAATCATGTTCTTAAAGCTAATCCATTCCTGTGGGTGTAGACCTATTGTGGGTGGGACCTTTTGATTAGGTTATTAGGTAATTGAGATGTGACGCACCTCATTCAAGGTGGGTCTTAATACTCTTACTGGAGTCCATTAATAAGAGGATAAAAGAAACAGAGAAGCTAAAAGAGACAAAAGCTAAAAGAGATGAAATTAAGAGATGCTTACAGAGAAGAGCACCAGAGAAACTGGGAGAGGGAGCCACTGAAGCCAGAAATTAAAAGCCGTGAAACCCAGGAGAGAAGGACCAGCAGACGTCACCATGTGCCTTCCCAAGTGACAGAGGGGTCCCAGATTCTGGCAGCCTTTCTTCAGAATCCAGGTATCATCCTGTTGATGCCTTGAGTTGGATGTTTTCCTGGCCTAAGAACTGTAAATTGTAAGCTGATAAACCCCTATTGCAAAAGCCAACCCATTTCTGGTATATTGCATTCTGGCAAGCTTTAGCAAACCATAACACTGTCCATACAATAAGACTTGAAAGAAATTCAAATAAAGGCAAGGATATTTTAAAAAAAATTTCTAAATATTGGTAGTTAGTTACTGTTATTTTCACCACTACTATACAGGGCCAGATTGTCTTTATTTAATAGGAAAAAAAAATCCTGTGAGGCACCAGCACTAACTTTTTTTATATACATACTTTTACATATGTTATCTATATAAACACTTTCTATTTTGAAACAATTTCTTATAAAAATTAGACTTATAGAAAAATTCCCAGATTCCCCAAGTAGATATCTTTTACTGTTTGTGTCATCATCCTCTTTTTATGTACATATTTTAAATAATTTTTTTGTGAACCATTGACAATAATTTTCAGACATAATGCCCTTTTATCCCTAAATGTGTTATGTGTATTTTCTCTGCACAAAGATATTCTCTTATATAACCAAAGTAATGATCAAAATTAAGAAATTCACTCTGATATAATATTACTATCTAATTTACAGCATTTATTTAAATCTCATCAATTGTCCCACAAATGTTCTTGTTAGCAAAAGAAAAAAGTCTGCTTTAGGATCAAATCCAGGACCATATGTTTCATTTATTTGTCCAGAACTGTGTATTGAATAAAGAAAAACAAAACTGGTGGTACTGAAATGGAAACGTGAAACCTCTTAATTCTACCTTGCTTAATTTAGTATAAAGTTGGGTTTCTGCTGTGATAAAGTAGAATTTAGTACTTGGCAATTCCTGTTATGCTTCCATGATTGCATAAAAATTTCAGTTTCTGTAGTCAATTGAGAAATACCAAAGACCCCTTAGTTATTTCACTGTGATAGCATTCACAGGCCTAGAAAATCTGAAACAATTCTGTGAGAGTTAAAAAGTGGGACACTGGATTTGGTCTCCGGTAGACAAAACACAATGAACAATCCTCTCACTTAAACCCAAGAAAATATCTGAAAAAAAATATTTTGGCTTTAAAATTACCTTTTATCTGTTCAGAAATAAGAAATCATTAATCACCAAAACAAACAAAACAAAAACAGAAAAAAAAAAAGGCTAAGCGGGAGAGGTTAAGTGCTCAAGCTGGCTGTCAGCCTGGAGGCTTCTGCCAAGCACCAGTGAACTTGAGATTCTGTTTGAGAGCTACATGGAGTACAGAGGGCAGGAGGCTAAGCTAGGCTGCCCAAGATGGCAGATGTATAACAGGAAAAATCATTTTCCCTCACCCACATTAATGGTGGGTAAGGACATAATGTCCCTTTATCCCTAAATGTGTTATGTGTATTTTCTCTGCACAAAGATATTCTCTTATATAACCAAAGTACAGTGATCAAAATTAGGAAATTTACTCTGATATAATACTACTATCTAATTTACAGCATTTATTTAAATCTCATCAATTGTCCTACAAATGTTCTTATTAACAAAAGAAAAAAATCTGCTTTAGGATCAAATACAGGACCATATTTTCATTTATTTGTCCAGAACTGTATATTGAGTAAAGAAAAAAAAAAAAAAAATGGTGGTACTGAAATGGAAATGTGAAACCTCCTAATTATCTGGAACCCATTGTAATGGTGAGTTTGAAATAAACCTGACCTGCTGATGGGGACTATAACTAAATGGGTCTGCCTGGACTTTGGTGCTGGCTAGGGAAGACATCTCCACTAAAAATTCATAACTTCATGCTGATTTATGGTGCGAATGCACCTTATCTGTGTTGGTCAGAAAAACCTTCAGGATGAAAATTTATCTAAAAGTGTGCTGGGTGGTAAGCTTCTAAGCACATGGTAAAAGAAAACTCATATGCCATGAGGGAAAACTCACATTCGAGCCAGGGCTCCTACAATTCCCACAGACAAAGTGTCAGGGAGGAGCTTGCTATCAAAAACAAAAACAAAAATTCACCACATGCACAAGAAAACAGAAAAAAAAATTCAAAAATTTGTGTTTTCAGAAAACAGCATGTAAGACAAATATCTTCAATGTGTGTATAAATGTATAGGAGGAGATAGAAAATATAAGTACAAACCAAGTACCTATCAAAGTATGAATAAGCAGATATGAATAAGAACCAAATTGAACTTCTAGAAATGAAAGATATAGTATAGTAATTGAAGTTTAAAATCCAGTGGACAGATCAGGCTGCAGATTAACTGAAAAGAGAATTAGTGAACTGGAAGATAGATCTGAAGCGATTATCTAGAATGCAGTACGCCAAGACAGATAGAAAATATGAAAACTAGGGTTAGCAACATGGTGAACAGAATGTGAGACTGTAAACACACTTAATCAGAGTTCCAGAATAAAAGAATAGGGAGAAGAAGGGGAAAGGAAAAATTGAGGAAATAAAGACCGAATTTTCCAGAATTGATGAAAAACATAAACACATCCTAAGTGAACCTAAAGGAAGCCACACCAAAGGACATTATGCTAAAATTGCAGAAAAATGAAGAAAAAGGTCTTAAAACAGCCAAAGGAAAAGAATTCCTTTAAAAAGCAACAATTAGACTTCTCAACAGCAACAATGAAAGCTAAGAAGCCAAGGAATAAAATTTTCAAGGAACTCATGGAAAAGAACTGTCAACCTAGAATTGTATACCCAGAAAAGCTATTTTTTAAGAATGAGAATAAAGATAATTACAGGCAAATGAAACTAAGAATTTACTACCAAGAGAGCCTTGTGAGAAATATAGCATGTTATGCTGCAAAAAGAGTTTCTATTCAAGGATCTAAGATGGCAGCATAGAGAGGATTGGAAGCTAAGTAGTCCCCCTGGAACAACTAGAAAAAAACAGAAACAACTAGTAAATAATCCAGAATAACTGCAGGGGGACAAACGTGACCGTCCACTCATCATACACCAATCTGAATTGGGAGGAATGCCCGAGATCACAGCATAAAATCTGTAAGTAAAAATTGCAGATCCAAATCGGGAGACCCCTCCCCCACAGCCCGAGCTACAAAGCCTCGTGGTGCCAGAGAGAAGCTTTCTCCCAGCAAGTGAATATAGCTCAGCTGAGCTCCAACTGGAGTTTTAATTAGTGAGTGAGAACTGCTCACTATGAGGTACAAATCCCCAACAAGCAGACAGAGACTTTGGGTGACGACTGACCTTGGAGAGCCAGAGGGTCGCCTCAGACTAACTCTGAAGGGGACTCTGTTCCTTTTTCGACTCAGTGGAGAAAGCTTCAGCCATTTTCAGTTCCCAGTTCTGTAACCCAGACAAGGGTATATAGCACAGACAGAGAGAGACCATTGAAATGCTAATGACGTCTCCCTAGGGGGTCTATCTTCTCTAAGAGGAAAGGGGTGGGGCCCAGCTCTACTACCTGCCTTTCATTCAGAACTTACACCAGTCAAGAATTATAGGCTAACAGGCGCCGCCTGCTGGGCAGGAAAGCACTGTGACCAGAGGCATCACAGGGTGTACCAATTTTTTAAGACACACCCTCAGGGAAACCGGATACTGACTATGTCTTCCTTCTGGGACCTTAGCCCATTCTGGTCTGGGGAGGCCTGATTGGGGTAACCAAGGAAACCATGCCTAGACAACAGAAAACTACAACCTACACCAAGAAAAATGAGGTTATAGCCTGGTCAGGGGAACAAACTTGCACTTCAACTGTGATGCAGGAATTGAAACAGCTAATAATAAGTCAATTCAAAAAGTTTAGGAAAGATATGGCAAGAGAGCTGAACTTTATAATGAAAACACAGGATGTACATAAGGTAGAAATTGAAAGTTCAAAAAACCAACTGGCAGAATCTATGGAAATGAAAGGCACAACACAAGAGATGAAAGACACACTGGAAACATATAACAGTAGATCTCAAGAGGCAGAAGAAAACACTCAGGAATTGGAGAACAAGGCACCTGAAAGCATACACACAAAAGAACAGATAGAGAAAAGAATGGAAAAGTATGAGCAACGTCTTCAGGAACTTAAAGACAAAACAAAAAGCAAAAATTTACACGTCATTGGTGTCCCAAAAGGAGAAGAGAAGGGAAAAGGGGGAGAAGCAATAATAGGGGAAATAATCAGTGAAAATTTCCCATCTCTTACGAAAGACCAAAAATTATGGATCCAAGAAGTGCAGCATACCCCAAACAGAATAGATCTGAATAGGCATATGCCAAGACACAGATTATCAAACATCAAAGATAAAGAGAGAATCCTGAAAGCAGCAAGAGAGAAACGATCTATCACATACAAAGGAAGCTTGATAAGACTATGTGTGAATTTCTCAATAGAAACCATGGAGTCAAGAAGGAAGTGGGGTGATATTTTTAGGATACTGAAAGAGAAAAACCACCAACCAAGAATCCTATATCCGGCAAAACTATCCTTCAAATATGAGGGAGAGCTTAAAATATTCTCTGACAAACAAGACAATGACAGAGTTTGTGAACAAGATACCTGCTCTACAAGAAACACTAAAGGAAGCACTGCAAACAGAAAGGAAAAGACAGGAGTGAGAGGTTTGGAAAACGATTTTGGGAGATAGTAGCCCAGCAATGTAGGTACACTGAACAAAGATGACTGTGAATATGGTTGAAAGAGGAAGGCTGGGATCATGTGGGACACCAGAACAAAAGACGAACGCTAAAGACTGGGACTGTGTAACTCAGGGAAACCTAGGGTGCTCAACGATTGTAATAAAAGGTACAAATATGTTTTTACATGAGGTGGAACAAATGAATGTCAACATTGCAAGGTGTTAAAAATATGGTGGGATTGGGGGAAAAACATAGTCAATGCAAACTAGAGGACAGAATTAACAGAAACATTGTATTATGCTTCCTTTAATGTAACAAAAGCAATATACCAAAGCTAAATGCTTATGGGGCGGGGGTGGGGGAATAGGGGACCGGTATGGGACTCCTGGCATTGATGATGTTGTCTGACTCTTTATTCTACTTTAGGATAATACTATCTTTCCTTTTGTTGCTTTCCAGCTATCAAGTTTTTTTGTTTGTTTTTCTCTTTCTCTTGCCTTTTTCTTTTGCCTCTCTGCCTTCTTTGACTCTTCCTCCGTCTTTGTGGAAGAAATGTCCTGATATGGAGAGTGGCGATCGTGCTCAATACATAAATACATGACTATACGGGGAACCAACGAATGTTTACTTAGGACGGAATGTATAATGTTTGAACAAAACCATCTTAAAAGAAATGAGTTTATGAAGAAATCTTGAGGGCACTATATTGAATGAAATAAGACAGACAAATAAAGGCAAATATTGCAGGGTCTCACTGATATGAACTAATTATAATATATAAACTCATAGACATGAAATATAAGTTACCAGGATATAGAATGAGGCTAAAGAATGGGGAGCAGTTGCTTATTATGAGCAGAATGTTCAACTAGGGTGAACTTAAATATTTGGAAAAGGACAGGGGTGATGGTAGCATGTAATGAGAATAACTAACAGTGCTAAAAGGTGTGTGAAGGTGGTGGAAAAGGTAGGCTCAGAATCACGCATGTCACCAGAAGGAAAGTTGGAGGTTAAAAGATGGGAGTGTATGAAACGGTGAATCTTGTGGTGGACAATGTCCATGATTAGCTATACAAATATTAGAAATCTCGCTCACGAACTAAAACAAATATATGTCACTATAACTAGAGGTTAATAATAGAGAGGCATATAGGGAAAAATGTATACCTATTGCAAACTATATACTACAGTTAGTAGTATTTTAACATTCTTTCATCAACAGTAACAAATGTACTATACCAAAACTATGAATCAATAATGGAAGGGGGGGCGTGGTTAGGGGTATGGGAGGATCTGAGTTTCCTTTTTTTTGTCTTTATTTCTTTTCTGGAGTAGTAAAAATGTTCTAAAAATTATAAAAAGAAATAATTGTGCTGATGGATGCACAGCTGTATGGTGGTGCCATGGGCAATTGATTGTACACTTTCAATCTTTGGATAGTTGTATGGTATCTGAACAATCTCAATTAAAAAAAATATTAAAAAAAAAGTTTCTGTGCTATGAATTAGCCCATATACAATGGTAAATAGGGGAATTGAATCAGTATACTATGAAATTTGCACTTTTGTACATGATTTTTCCTAGCACATAAATGTTGCATCATCAAGAAATAGCAAGTTTTTGCAAACTGAATTGAAAACAAAACAAAACAAAAGTGACTAAGTACTGTAGAAGATTTCTTACAATTAAAAATAAAACCTTACTAACATATGAGGACCTTTTAAAAAGCTGAAGTGGAAGTGCCATCTTTTAGTGTAGTTAGTGGCTGGTTTAGGAGTTCCAAGGACTCTTAAATGTTCCACAACATTAAGCTCTCTGAAGAAGCAACACATGGGGATGAAGAAGTTGAGAGTACAGACAAAAAAGCTGCCAACATATTTCCCTCTGTTAAAACAAACAAACAAACAAAAACATTTTATTGATGGAGAAGGCTACAATCTGGATCAGATTTTGATAGAATGGCTCCCTATTTAAAGCAAAGTCCCTCAAAAATCTCATCTTGGAGTAGGAACTATGTCCACAGGGATTAGGCAGAATGGACTGCCTGTGATGACAAGATAGAAATGTCAGTGGAGATTTAACTGTGTTAGTACTTTTGCTTTGTTTATAGATTTTGAGTGGTTTGCCCCAATTCATTCTCCCATGTACCTTTCTGCTTTTGTTTTACAATTTTGTAGAACACAAGGTTTTCAAACAGGGAAACATACTTCACATTCTAACATAAATGCCTGTACTAAAGGAAATACTTCAGCCAGCAGAATAATTATTCCGTATGAAAGGTTTGAGATGCCTAATGAATGATAATTTAAAAATACAAATAATTACATGGATAATTCTAGGCAAGCATTGCTGGTAAAAAAACAAAAAAGAAACAATAATAATTATTAAATCAAGACAGAACTAAACTACTGGAGTGTGATTGGAGTTCAAATATGTTCATGTTTCTTGGAAAAAGGGTAAAGATAGTGATTGTTTCTCTTTATAATATTAACTAATGATATATTTGTGGTAAAATTATAAAGAAAAATAGGAGAATGATTAAAAAAATTCAATATAATGGTTCCTTCTTGCAGTGTGATGGGAAGTGGGGGGTCGGATCAGGGAAGGTCACCCAGGCAGAGTCAAAGGTCCTGGTAATGTTCTATTTCTTAAGATGGTCGTGATTACCCAGATGCTTATGTTACTCGTGTTCTTTATAAGTTACGCGTGGTTCTAAATATTTTATATGTATTCAATATTAGTTTTTAAAAAAATAATTTTTAAATAATACCAAAGACTGCCTATGACAACTTATTGATAGAAACTAGTTTTCCTGGTTTATTTCAGTTACCATGGTTGTTCTTCTGTGGGCTGTAGTTTGGTCAATTACTGGCAGTGAATGTCTTCCTGGAGGAAATCTATTTGGAATTATAATCCTGTTCTATTGTGCTGTGATTGGAGGTAAACTGTTGGGGCTCATTAAGTTACCTACATTACCTTCGCTGCCTCCTCTTCTTGGTAAGTGCTAAACATTTCTTGTTTTCTTCAGGGTAAATCATACTTTAAAATGGAGATAAAATAATAACTTGGAAAGTTTTGAGAAATAAAGGAATATATTTGGAGTGCTAGAGCCAAAACTGATTTTTGTTTCGGGGAATTTTGTGACATAGTTTTAAGTATGGCCATTTTATAAATTAAAGTTTACAAAATTATTAAATAACTTATATTAAAAACAAGGGCAATAAATGCTCAAAATTGATCACTTCCTAATTATTTTACTATGTATTGCCCTTTTCTTTTACAAGTGGTGTAGGTATAAATTTAAGTAAATTTAAATTTCAGTAAAGCAGTATTGACAGATTAATGGAATATAAGGTTAGTGTAGCATTTTGGGAGGGTAATTTGTCAATGCCTATAAAGATGATATACACCTATACGCTGGATCCTAACATTTTCACTACTAGGAATTATCCTATGAACTTGCACAAACCTTCAAAGGTATATGTAACCTTCAAGTGGACAAGGACCACGTTGGTCTAGCTCACCTCTCTATTCTCAGGTTCTATCTAGTATGGGTCTACCATGGAGTAGCCACTTAATAAAAAATACTTGATGTATAAATTGTGCTCATTTCAACACTGTTTGTTATCGAAAAGCCTGAAAAGTTCTCTGAAGTCCATTAATAAGTCCAAAAATTATGGAACTTCCAAACAATAAGATACTATTGCAGCTATTTTTAAAAGAGTAAGGCAAATATATATGTGCTTTAGTGGGAAAATGTCCAGGATATGTTAAGTGAAAAAAAATGCACAGCAGTATATAAATCTGCTCCATCTGTGGACAACGCAAAAGAGCGCACACAGGCATACTTGAATAGGTATCGAATCTTTTGGGGAGGGCACAGGAAACCCTTAACAGTGTAAACCTCTGGGAGAGAGTAAGTGGCAGGCTTTCTATATACACACATGCCCATTGTCTCTCCCAGAAACTTCTCAATTCGAACCCTACTTCATCCCCTTTTCCCTTTTCTGGACCCCTCTTACTCATCCTCCCCATCTCAGCTCATACACCACCTCCTCATGCTTCCATGAAATTGGGATTGTCAGTTTATTTATCTTGCTTCCCTGGAGGTTGAAAGCTTGTTGAGGTATAGTACTTGAGTCTTTGTTCACTGTTATAGCCATAAGACTTCTAATACCTACCACAGTGTCTGAAATACCCAAGGCATCAGGTAAATGTGGAATACCTGAATGAAAGAAAAGTTACCAGCCGACATGACAGGGCAATGTTGTCCATTTCATTATAACTCTCTTGTAAGCCTTTGCTCAGAAGCAAAGTAGGTTAGGTGTTTTTTGTTTTTTATTTTTATTTTTTTATTAAATTACATGGTTTGAAGGTAAAATGGAATCCTTGTAAGTATCTATTAGTATTTCAGGTAATTTGACATAGCAAATAATTTCAGGAGGTGTTTGCTGTTTGCACAAAAAGGAATGACTAAATGGGGCATTGTAATAAAACATTATATTTACAATTTGATCACACTCTTTATCCAAGGTTTCTCACTTTCAAGGTTCATTTATTTTAGGAATATTAATTATCCTAATCTATTTTTTATCTCCGTATTGAAGTCTTTTCTTTGTTCCTCTGATTTATTATATTACTCTGTTTTTTTAATTAAAAGTTTAACTTTAATTTCATTCAAGGACTAAACAGAGAGGAAGCAGTTCCTGGGATTATATAGTAGTCTCTTTCACATCTAATATGCTGAAAAATATTTTCTGTATCTGAAAACTAACTAAAGCATTGTTTGACTTCTGCATTCAAGGCATGCTCCTTGCTGGGTTTCTCATCAGAAATATCCCAGTCATCAGTGATAATGTACAGATCAAGCACAAGTGGTCATCCTCTTTGAGAAGCATTGCCCTGTCTATCATATTGGTTCGTGCTGGTCTTGGGCTTGATTCAAAGGTATGAAATATAGATTCGTAATTACTGAATAAGAGTTTTATTCCTCCAGTCCTGCAAGTATTTAAAATCACTATGGTTTTGAAATGTTTATGGACATTTTACATGACTATCTCAAGAAGAAAAAGGGATTTATTTTATTCGGGGCTGTTTTTCTGGTAGGACATGTGCTTCACAAGCCCTCTGAAGGTGTTCCCACACTCTTTCTTGGAGAAAAGTGGAGTTACTGCCTGTAAGCACCAAGAATAGAGGCTCCCCTTTTCTCTGACAGAGATATGGGCCATGCTTGTAAATAACGACCAAAGTGGGAGAAGACATCATATTTTTGGTGTGCAAAGCCTTATACAAGTGCTTAGGGCTAGCTATACTGGCTCAGGATACTGCCTAGTATATCGAATGAGTCTCATGTATTTTTTATTCTTTTTTTTCATTTATGTTTTTGAATGCAGGAATGAGTGTTCTCAGGAGATGTCATGGAGACGATGAGGTTCTTCTCCCTAGCCTCATTCTGGGCCCACAAATAGATTTTTACAAAAAGATAATGCTGAGAGAGAGGATAAATCAGCTAGTATGGGATTATGAACACAAAGTCTGGAAGCTGCATGAGTGGTTTCAAAGTCTTCACCACTCATGTGATGCATGATCTTTGACAAATTAATTTGTGCCTCAGCACTTTAACTTGTGATTTTATAGATGACCTGAAAAAATATAATAATATTACCTGTCTAATAGAGTTGCTATGAAGATTAAGTAAGTTATCTCTAAAACACTTATAACACTGAAGTATTTGTTAAATAAAACTAATTATTTGGAAGATTCATGATGATTATAATTCAAAACCAGATATGGTCTGAACCCTGAAGCAAAAGCATTTAAGGTCATCTTCTCTGAATGTTTTTGAAGAATTGTTTCAGTCTGCCTATATTTATATTTCAGGCCTTGAAGAAGTTGAAGGGCGTCTGCGTAAGACTATCCATGGGTCCTTGTCTTGTGGAGGCGTGCACATCTGCTCTTCTCGCACACTTCCTAATGGGTTTACCATGGCAATGGGGATTTATACTGGGGTAATGATTTTTCTTTGTTGTATAAAAACATGCAGGGACTAGTTAGGACTTTCTCTGATTCCATACAAGAGAATGTTTAAGAGCATTTTCTTAAGGACATGAAAATGCAACATAGAAATCCAAGTATAATCTAAATTCTCCAACTTTAAAATATAGTATATGTCTTCTTTGTAGGCACAAACTTTTACAGTGATTATAATAATTTAAACCAGTTGAAGAAATAATGGTCTTTTACCTATGCCTGGTGATAGGGATGCCACATCTCACCTCAGAGTCTGTAGAAAGGATAATAAACACACCAACAGTCAGCAACACTCCTTCCTCATCACCACACCTTGTAATTTGGTGCTTCTACTGTCTCTTTCTTGGACTTTCAGTTCTTACTTCTCATGGTTAAGAATGATGAGAACTAAATAAATAAGAATGCACTTTAAGTACTTAGTACTGATAAGTAGGTAAGAAGTAAGAAATTCTTCCTTTTCATGTTTAACATTTTTTCATGGTTCAAATTCTAGCTCTGCTTTCTAGAATGTGACCCTTGGTGAATTATTTAATTTCTTTGTGCCTCAATTACCACATTTATAAAATGAAGTTAGTGATTGTATCTACATCATAGGGTTGTTGTGAGGATTAAATTAGTTAATATATGTAAAGTGTTTAAAGTGGTGCTTAGAACATAGTAGCATAGTAGCACTCTAAAGTGCTTTCTGCTGTTACTGCTGCTGCTATTATTGTAATGACTTTGGCTGTCCTTTATAGCCGCCTCCTTCTAATCTGTTGTCTTACTTCACATAAGAGAAAGCCTAAACATGGGATGCCGATTTTTTTAAACTCATAACATGAATGTTTTGTTTAAAAAGGCAGATTTCTGGGGCCTGATGCCATTAGATCTTCTATACCACCCAGAAATCTGTATTTTCTAGGCAACTTGAATGACTGATGCAGGTTTTACTTGGCCACACTTTGAAAAACACTTCTGTGGAAATTGTGTGTGTGTATGTGTGTGTGTGTGTGTTTCTGGTTTGGCACTTCTCTGCCATTTGAAAGATTGGAGTTGTCCCAAGTCTAACCTCTAAGAGTGTAGAGGTAATTATAATTACAAAAAAAAAAATAATAAGATATTGTCATAAATGCTTAAAGTGCTGCCTGCTTAGTTTTGTTTTAGGTGCTGTATCTCCAGCTGTTGTGGTACCTTCAATGCTCCTTTTGCAGGGAAGAGGCTATGGTGTTGACAAAGGTGTCCCAACCTTACTCATGGCTGCAGGCAGCTTCGATGACATTCTGGCCATCACAGGCTTCAACACATGCCTGGGCATAGCATTTTCCACAGGTGAACCAATCAGTTGACAACGTGCTGTTCTCTTGAGCTTCAGAGACATGGATTAAAATGTTATAATCATAGCATAATTGTTTGATAATTGATTAAGGTAAATTAAAAATAAAGAAAACAACTCCAAGAGTTCTGTATGTAGGGGGAAGAGCAATAGCTACTTAGCTTTTCTGCCTTTCTCTGGATAAATACAGCTCAAGTAGTAGGTGATAAGGGGGGTGGAGATGCAAGGTGGTAAAATTTAAAGATGGAAGAAAGCTTCTGCTTGGGTGTTATCCGGGAAAGTTTAACATTGGGGACATAGCAAAAAGGATGAGCAGCTTTTTCACTGAACACAAATGACAGAGAGCAGTCCAAGTGGAAAGAACAGTCTACTTCTAAAATAGGAACAATTTCTGTTTCCTCAACTTTAAAATTTTATGAGTAGTAACAGTAATGATTTCAGGTGTTCCTTTGATCCTTATAAACAATCAGTGCATAATTAATGTCTGACCTGAATGTCTTTTAAGTAAAAATAATAATTAGGAACTTAAGGCATTTTTTTTTCTCCCACTATTATTCAAGAGCCTTACTATCCTTTAGCACAAGTTTAAGTTCATTTCTTAATCTTTGTTCCAAGATTGGGAAATAAGATTTGCAACCTCACATTATTGACAAAATGTAATTGTAACCTAAATTTAGCTTCAGATTATTTAGTGAGAACACACCTTCTTGGAAAGTCATGTATTCCCATTCTCTCTACAGCCCTGTAGTTGTCTTATCATTTTATGATTATATATGATTTATGCCAATTACCTAGAACCTCAGTCCTTCACATTGCCCCAGAGTCTGCCTTCCATCCAATTCCTGCCCTGTATCACTTGTACAGTGTTTTCATAATGTTATCTTCTTGTTCATATAACAATGAGGATTTCCTATTACTTATTAGTGCAAGTCTACACTTTTGTCCTTATCCAAATTTATTTTCTCACTATTTTCCAGATACATACCTTTAAAACAATGGTTCTCAGTTTTGACTATATACTAGAATTACCTGAAGAGTTTTGAAAAATACTGAGGTATGGACCCTACCTTACACCAATTAAATCAGAACCTTTGGAAATGGAAACCAGGGTAGCCAGGATTGAGAATTATTGCCTTAGAACAATAGAGTTTGCATTAGAATCAGAAAGAGAGGGAGAGGGACAGGGAGGGCAACAAGGACAAACTGCCAGGGCAGAGGTTTTTACAATCTAGGGTTGCGGGGATGCCGTGGACCTTTTGGATCAGAACCACCTGAGTGCCTCATTAGAGTGTGGATCCCAGGCCCGGGACCTGCCAGATTTTCTGAATCAGAATTTCCATGGATAAGGCCCAAGAGTCTTTTTTTTTTTTTTTCCTAAACAACCTTAATATACTAAAGACCAAAACTAATTAATTACTTTCTACACATTTATGGAAAATTATTTACTGTAATAGCTTGAGAGTTATGCTAATATCACAGCTAGATGCTTTTGACATTCACATCATTACCTAGCAGAGAACTGTGCTAGCTAAAGAAAAACACCACAGAGGTAATTTAAAAAAGAACAAGAGATAATTGCTACAATTAAGAAACCACAATAACTAGTTACTTAGCACATTTTTCTTTAGAACAGTATATGAAGAAAGGCTTTAGGTGTTGGGCAATTTTAAAATAATTTTCTGTACAATGTGCTAATGAAGATTTTCTCATCAGAGTTTCTTTAATCTTGTATTGTATGAAGAAAAATATAACTTTCACTTACCTCTTTATAAGGGTATTTCAAAGAAGTTAAGCAACAAGTGAAGACTTCTAAGATGAATCTCAAAAATAATTTTTCAGACTTATTTTTAGAATAAACATTTGAGAAGGTGTAGATCCCCTGTTCTCATTATAGTAAGAAAAGACTCTTGATTTTTATTGCCAAATTCTTAAATTACTGTATTCTATATTTACCGGAGCTAATAAAATCATTGTATATCAATTATTTAAAAATCAGTTTCTTAAATGGTAATTTGAAAACCTAACTAGATATGTCTACTCACCCAGCCAATGCATAAAACGTAATAGAACAAATTAGCTCTGAATTTTGAATTTCATCTTTCATATTTCCTTAAGCCGATTAAGTAAACTTGTACTGAAGTAAACATACAAAATTGCACAAATTATATGTTAAGCCTATTTCAAATTTGTTTCCAATAATATGCAAACTTTTCTTATAAAATAGGCCCATTTTTAAAAATTCAGTTATATTGAAATATATTCACATACCATATAATCATCCACAGTGTACAATCAGTTGTTCACCGTACCGTCATATAGTTGTGCATTCATCACAATCAATTTTTGGACATTTTCCTTACTTCAAAAAAAAGTGAAAATAAGAGTAAAAACAAAAATAAAAAAGAAGACTTAAAACATTCCATTCCCCCACATCCCACCCTATTTTTCATTTAATTTTTGTCCCCATTTTTCTACTCATCTGTCCATACACTGGATAAAGGGAGTGTGAACCACAAAGTTTTCACAGTCACACAGTCACACCGTGTAAGTCACATGCAGTCATCTTCAAGAATCAAGGATACTGGGTTGCAGTTCGCCAGTTTCAGGTATCTTCTTCTAGTTATTCCAATACACTAAAAACTATAATGCATAAGAATAACCTCCAGAATGTCCTCTCGACTCTGTTTGAGATCCCTCAGCCACTGAAATGTTTTCTTTCATTTCACTTCCCCCATTTGGTCCAAGAGGGCTTTCTCAATTCCACCATGCCGGGGCCAAGCTCATCCCTGAGAGTCATGTTCCATGTTGCCAGGGAGATCCACACCCCTGGGAGTCATGTCCCACATAGGGAGCTTAGAGAGAGAGAGGTAAAATAGGCCCATTTTATTAGACCTTTTAAGTATAGGCACATTTTATTAGACCTTTTAAGTCTCCTATATTTAAGAATGTGGAGGGCAGGAAATGTCTGTAAACTTTTCCTCATATGTAATTAGATGCTTTATTTTGATGATTGTAGAAATAAAGTTTATTTATCTATGGATTAAGAGTTCTATCTGAAGTTTTCCTTTATATGTGTTTTTCAGGCTCCACAGTTTTTAATGTCCTCAGAGGTGTTTTGGAGGTTGTAATAGGTGTGGCAACTGGATCTCTTCTTGGATTTTTTATTCAGTACTTCCCAAGCAGTGACCAGGTGAAGGAAATAATCTGTGGGAAATTCATGCCCTAGAGTGTCATCAGAAAACACCGGAACACTTCCCTCTAAGCCAAACATGAAGGATGTAATTTTGAAAATGAACCACAGTTTAAAATAGCTTACTACTCTATTAGTGCTGCCCATGAAATTTATAGAGGGATAAATGTATAAAATATTTAACGCAATCCTGAAAATTGTTTCCTCTAATTTATACAGTGTACACTTCGAATTTCACTGTTAAAAAGTAACAATTCCAATATGATCTGCAATTTTTAAAATTTTCATAATACTCCACTGAATCAAGATATGCAGTGGCTTTTTGTCCCTTTTTTAGAATCAAAATTACATTAGGATCCAATGCAATCAAATAGATACACTTTAACATATCATTGTAATGCAGTCCAATATTTCTCACCAAGGAGATTAAAGTTCTTTACTGCATACAGTTATTTCTCAATGTGCAACAAAGGTTTTGTTTGCTTCCCTTTACCCTCTTAAGTCTCTTAGGATAGATAAGCATAGAAATCTTTTCTTTATATAAGAATCAGCATTATTTTAAGATTTTAGGGCATTTTGAATGGAGTTCATCAGAAATTTAATTAAATTAGAACTTTAATTAATAAAATTAGTATTTCCATTATCAGAATATTTGTTGGTTTGAATTTTTATTGTGCCGTTACTCAAAAAAATTTCAAGTTAGATTGTCTGTAAGAGATTCTATGGATGCATAAAAGAAAATGATAGGATTAGTCCAATTACACAAAATAAAAAGAAACATGAGTTTACGTTTTCTTTTTTTTTAATTTTTGCTTATTTTGTATAAAATGCTGTGATAAGAACGTTAAAGTCATCATCTAGTGCTATACTGTTCAATATGGAAGTCTCTAACCACATGTGGTTGTTAAATTAATAAAATTAAAAATTTAGTTATTCATTAGTGTATTTCAAATGTTCAATAGCCACTGTGACTAGTGGCTGCTGTATTGGACAACACAGATACAGAATATTTCCATCATTATGGAACATAATCTAGTGCAATCCACACGGTAACCCACAGGGAGATCCAATTACTATGACCATTTTACTGATAAGGAAATTGAGGCTTAGAGAGGATTAAGTGACTTGAATAGAATTTTGTAGCTAGAAAGCATTGGAGCTGAGATTGAAGTCAGGAAAGCCTGAGCCTGTATGCCTCCAAGTCAAGCATTTCTAAAGACCTGCCTTCTAAAGTGATCAAGGAGTTTAAAAGACTGGACAGGAGAAAAGTAAAGGGAGAGAGTTACACACAATTCTCAGACTTTTACAAAAAGAAAGTAAACTACTCGCAGTGTACAGACTCTTAAATCTTCTTGGTTTTCAAGAATTTTGAAAGGAAAACCAAGGAAGCACCAAACTGAAGATAATGACGAATGATATCTTTAACCTTCACAAAACCCTACGATGTAATTGCTTTCATGAATGAGGATACAAAGCTCGGAGAGGTTAAGAACCTTGGCCACCACATACACCAATGATGTAAAAGAGCTAAAATTTTAACCCAGGTCTCTCAGACTCTAAAACCTTTTCCTGCTACTCCATTCAGCCCTATGAAATTCTGCTCTTGTAACCATAGCAGAAGATAATTGGTGTTCCTGGAAGAGAAACCTACATTTTTACTTGCACTAACTCTGTTTTTGTTAAGGAAAAGAAGATAAATGTTGAGTCATCCATTTATGCAAGCAGATATGACATTTTTATTTTCCTATAAATCTTTTATATAGAAAAATAAATAACTAGAAATCGGTTATTTGAAATAATTGAACTAATTGACTTTTTTTCTCCAAAAGGGCAAACTTGTGTGGAAGAGAGCATTTCTCATTTTGGGGTTCTCTGTGCTGGCTGTGTTCAGCAGCATGAATTTTGGTTTCCCAGGATCTGGAGGATTGTGCACATTGGTCATGGCCTTCCTAGTAGGCATGAGATGGACCAGCAAAAAGGTAAATTTTATTTTAAGTTCCGCTGTTCACAACTACTTTCTGGTCAGATTAATCTTTTCTTTCTAAATACTTTTTAAGTATAAAATTTATAACAATGTTGATCATAAAAGCTATTTTCTACACATGCACTAATGTACACATCCTTTTTTGTAATGTACAAATGTGCATTGTAATGTATGAATATGCATCCTTTTTTTTCCCCTTACACACTAATCTATAATTTAATGTCTTTATTTAATATATATCATGGACATATTTCCATGATGCCTTTATTATTCTTTGTAATGGCTGCAGAGTACTGCATTGTATAGCTATGCCATACTTTATTTAACCAGTCTCCTATAACAGACATTTAGGTTGTTTCTTGTTTTCTACTAAGACAAGCAGTGCTTCAGGAAAATATCCTTATATATACTGTGTTTCATAAACACTAAGACTATCAATTCTAAGAAACAACATTATTTTATATGCCACCAAGAAAGGGGAAAAAAATGCTGCAAGTTAAACAATGGTGGGCCATCCTAATTTCAGAAATGTTAAAATGTGAAAAATATGTGTGTCTTAGAATAAATGAAATATATCATATATTTGAATTTATCTATAAGATAAATTTCCAGAAATAGGATTGCACCATGAAAAGGTATGCATATTGAAACTTTTGATGGACAGAATCAATTTGCCCTATTAAAAGGCTACACCCATTTACATTCCCGACAACAGTATGTAAGAGGATCTTTTTCTCTGGCATGAGTATTTTCAGTCTTCAGTTTTTTTGCTAATCTGATAAGTGAAACACGTATCTCATTATTGATCTGATTTGCATTGCTTTATGAGTGAAAGTAATCATCTTTTCAATATATATACTAGCCAGTTCAGAAGCTTTTGCCCATATTTTTTTTATTTTCATTTTATTGAGATATATTCACATACCACGCAGTCATACAAAACAAATCGTACATTCGATTGTTCACAGTACCATTACATAGTTGTACATTCATCACCTAAATCAATCCCTGACACCTTCATTAGCACACACACAAAAATAACAACAATAATGATTAAAGTGGAAAAGAGCAATTGAAGTAAAAAAGAACACTGAGTACCTTTGTCTGTTTGTTTGTTTCCTTCCCCTATTTTTCTACTCATCCATCCATAAACTAGACAAAGTGGAGTGTGGTCCTTATGGCTTTCCCAATCCCATTGTCACCCCTCATAAGCTACATTTTTATACAATTATCTTCAAGATTCATGGGTTCTGGGTTGTAGTTTGATAGTTTCAGGTATCCACCACCAGCTACCCCAATTCTGTAGAACCTAAAAAGGGTTGTCTAAATTATGCATAAGAGTACCCACCAGAGTGACCTCTCGGCTCCTTTTGGAATCTCTCTGCCACTGAAGCTTATTTCATTTCCTTTCACATCCCCCTTTTGGTCAAGAAGATGTTCTCCGTCCCACGATGCCAGGTCTACATTCCTCCTCGGGAGTCATATTCCACGTTGCCGGGGAGATTTTGCCCATATT
The DNA here is from genome assembly GCF_015220235.1 of Choloepus didactylus. Classification (NCBI taxonomy): domain Eukaryota; kingdom Metazoa; phylum Chordata; class Mammalia; order Pilosa; family Megalonychidae; genus Choloepus; species Choloepus didactylus. The sequence continues at coordinate 112,392,725 of NC_051309.1, read as the reverse complement.
TTAAGACTTGTTTGAGATTTTCTTATTGATTTTTAAGATCATTAATATTATTAATTATCTTAATATGTGTGATGGAAATTAGCTGGTTGCTATTTATTTATCTTAATTTGAACTTGACCAGATCACATGCTATTCTGCTTAATGAAGAAACTATAGGAAGGTTACCTAAACTAAATGTAGGTCTATATCATTTTGGAATAATTGTACAAAACTTGAAGACAACTGTTCAAAATAATTAAGCTTAAAATAATTATTTATGTAAAGATCATAAGTCTTGAGATTAGGTACATAATCATATTCAGTTAAATGAATTTCTGCAGCGGGTCTACTGGAGACAGAATTTTATTGTGGGTAAACAGCATTCAGCTAGGCGACTTTCACCAAATAAGGGTATGATTATAAAAGTAGGACAAGTATGTTTGCAAATCATCTCTCTTTAGAGGAAGTATGGATTGGTAGAAGCTGCTGTAGCATTGTGTGGAGAAGGGTGCTGAGGCCACAGGAAAGAGAGATGAGATAGATTCTGAGTTTGGGTTGTACTTTAGAAAAGAGAAGAGTCCCTTTTCAACTCTGCTCTGGGCACTAGATGGACACCTAGGTTTGCTGCCTTGTCAGGAGACTTCACTACAAGACTTCTTTCAGGTCTGCTTTTTTAGTAGCAGCCTCTATATCATAAAATTCTACTTTCAGAAAATAAGTAACAGCATTCACCAAGAGCAAAGGTAAAGGTAAACAGACTTCTCAGCATAACTTGGGTACTCTAAGCATCCTCATCTTTCATAAACATTTGCTCTTGTCAGAACATTTGTTTTTACATGACTTCACTTTACTTGTGAGCTGAGGCAATGTTATCTCTCCTCATCTGGTCAGCCTTTCTCTATCCAGTCTCAGCTCGAGACAAAAGGGGTGCTGCCTCCTTGGTGCTTTACCTTGGTTATCTCTGAGGACTCACTGCGTTTGCCCTCTATCTAAGCCTTAAGCTCCTCACTAAACCACCTTGCTCTTTGGAGCTGATCTATACTTTTGCCCCAGGACAAAGATTTGCAATGGTCCTTTAGTATAGGGAAGCTACTGCATTTGCACTGTGACTGACCCTTTGCCCGACATTTGGGAAGTTTGTCTGGCATCAGTATTTGCCAAATGTCCCTTAATTTCTTCTTAATAGTAACCTTTTTTTCAGCACTGTAAAAATATCATATTAATGTGTAGACTGTGTTCTTTTAATAAAGTTTATTTTATCTTTGAGTATGAAAGTGGTATATGCACACTGTAGAACTTTGGAGGAAAAATGTTACAAAGAAAAGGAAAGACAAAAACCATCTGTAGGAGGCGGGGCAAGATGGCGGACTGGTGAGCTGTATGTTTTAGTTACTCCTCCAGGAAAGTAGGTAGAAAGCCAGGAACTGCGTGGACTGAACACCACAGAGCAATCTGACTTTGGGCATACTTCATACAACACTCATGAAAATGTGGAACTGCTGAGATCAGTGAAATCTGTAAGTTTTTGTGGCCAGCGGACCCGCACCCCTCCCTGCCAGGCTCAGTCCCGTGGGAGGAGGGGCTGTCAGCTCCGGGAAGCAGAAGGGAGAACTGCAGTGGCAGCCCTTATCGGAAACTCATTCTACCGATCCAAACTCCAACCATAGATAGACTGAGACCAGACACCAGAGAATCTCAGAGCAGCCAGCCCAGCAGAGAGGAGACAGGCATAGAAAAAAACAGCACGAAAAACTCGAAAATAAAAGCAAACGATTTTTGGAGTTCTGGTGAACATAGAAAGGGAAAGGGCAGAGCTCAGGCCCTGAGGCTCATATGCAAATCCCGAAGAAAAGCTGATCTCTCTGCCCTGTGGACCTTTCCTTAATGGCCCTAATTGCTTTGTCTCTTAGCATTTCAATAACCCATTAGATCTGTGAGGAGTGCCCTTTTATGTTTTTTTTTAATCCTTTTTTCTTTTTCTAAAACAATTACTCTAAGAAGCCCAATACAGAAAGCCTCAAAGACTTGCAATTTGGGCAGGTCAAGACAAGAGCAGGACTAAGAGAGCTCTGAGACAAAAGGCAATAATACAGTGGCTGAGGAAATTCACTAAACACCACAACTTCTCAAGAAAAGGGGGGTGTCCGCTCACAGCCATCATCCTAGTGGACAGGAAACACTCCTGCCCATTGCCAGCCCCATAGCCCAGAGCTGCCCCAGACAACCCAGTGTGACGGAAGTGCTTCAAATAACAGGCACACACCACAAAACTAGGCGTGGACATTAGCCTTCCCTGCAACCTCAGCTGATTGTCCCAGAGTTGGGAAGGTGGAGCAGTGTGAATTAACAAAGCCCCATTCAGCCATCATTTCAGCAGACTGGGAGCCTCCCTACACAGCCCAGCAGCCCAGAACTGCCCTGGGGGGACGGCACTCACCTGTGACATAGCACACTCATCCCTCAACAGAGGAACAGGGGGTGCACGGCCTGGAAGAGGGACCCACTCGAAACTCTCAGGAGTCATACGCCAATACCAAGGAATTGTGGGTCAGTGGCAGAGACAAACTGTGGCAGGACTGAACTGAAGGATTTAGACTACTGCAGCAGCTTTAAAACTCTAGGATCACCAGGGAGATTTGATTGTTAGAGCCACCCCCCTCTCCCTGACCACCCAGAAACACGCCCCATATACAGGGCGGGCAACACCAACTACACACACAAGCTTGGTACACCAATTGGACCCGACAAGACTCACTCCCCCACTCACCACAAAGGCAAAGCAGAGGAGAACTGGCTTGTGGAGAACAGGTGGCTCATGGACGCCACCTGCTGGTTAGTTAGAGAAAGTGTACTCCACGAAGGGGTAGATTGATAAATTAGAGATAAGGACTTCAATTGGTCTACAAATCCTGAAAGAACCCTATCAAGTTCAGCAAATGCCAAGAGGCCAAAAACAACAGAAAATTATAAAGCATATGAAAAAACCAGATGACATGGATAACCCAAGCCCAAGCACCCAAATCAAAAGATCAGAAGAGACACAGCACCTAGAGCAGCTACTCAAAGAACTAAAGATGAACAATGAGACCATAGTACGGGATACAAAGGATATCAAGAAGACCCTAGAAGAGCATAAAGAAGACATTGCAAGACTAAATAAAAAAATAGATGATCTTATGGAAATTAAAGAAACTGTTGACCAAATTAAAAAGATTCTGGACCCTCATAGTACAAGACTAGAGGAAGTTGGACAACGAATCAGTGACCTGGGAGATGACAGAATGGAAAATGAAAGTACAAAAGAAAGAATGGGGAAAAAAATTGAAAAAATTGAAACGGACCTCAGGGATATGATAGATTATATAAAACATCCGAATATAAGACTCATTGGTGTTCCAGAAGGGGAAGAAAAGGGTAAAGGTCTAGGAAGAGTATTCAAAGAAATTCTTGGGGAAAACTTCCCAAATCTTCTAAACAACATAAATACACAAATCATAAATGCCCACGAACTTCACATAGAATAAATCCAAATAAACCCACTCCGAGACATATTCTGATAACACTGTCAAACACGGAAGAGAAGGAGCAAGTTTTGAAAGCAGCAAGAGAAAAGCAATTCACCACATACAAAGGAAACAACATAAGACTAAGTAGTGACTACTCAGCAGCCACCATGGAGGCGAGAAGGCAGTGGCATGATATATTTAAAATTCTGAGTGAGAAAAATTTCCAACCAAGAATACTTTATCCAGCAAAGCTCTCCTTCAAATTTGAGGGAGAGCTTAAATTTTTCACAGACAAACAAATGCTGAGAGAATTTGCTAACAAGAGACCTGCCCTACTGGAGATACTAAAGGGAGCCCTACAGACAGAGAAACAAAGAAAGGACAGAGAGACTTGGAGAAAGGTTCAGTACTAAAGAGATTCGGTATGGGTACAATAAAGGATATTAATAGAGAGAGGGGAAAAATATGACAAACATAAACCAAAGGATAAGATGGCTGATTCAAGAAATACCTTCATGGTTATAACATTGAGCGTAAATGGATTAAACTCCCCAATTAAAAGATACAGATTCACAGAATGGACCAAAAAAAATGAACCATCAATATGTTGCATACAAGAGACTCATCTTACACACAGGGACACAAAGAAATTGAAAGTGAAAGGATGGAGAAAAATATTTCATGCAAGCTACAGCCAAAAGAAAGCAGGTGTAGCAATATTAATCTCAGATAAAATAGACTTCAAATGCAGGGATGTTTTGAGAGACAAAAAAGGCCACTACATACTAATAAAAGGGGCAATTCAACAAGAAGAAATAACAATTGTAAATGTCTATGCACCCAATCAAGGTGCCACAAAATACATGAGAGAAACACTGGCAAAACTAAAGGAAGCAATTGATGTTTCCACAATAATTGTGGGAGACTTCAACACATCACTCTCTCCTATAGATACATCAACCAGACAGAAGACCAATAAGGAAATTGAAAACCTAAACAATCTGATAAATGAATTAGATTTAACAGACATATACAGGACATTACATCCCAAATCACCAGGATACACATACTTTTCTAGTGCTCACGGAACTTTCTCCAGAATAGATCATATGCTGGGACATAAAACAAGCCTCAATAAATTTAAAAAGACTGAAATTATTCCAAGCACATTCTCTGACCACCATGGAATACAATTAGAAGTCAATAACCATCAGAGACTTAGAAAATTCACAAATACCTGGAGGTTAAACAACACACTCCTAAATAATCAGTGGGTTAAAGAAGAAATAGCAAGAGAAATTGCTAAATATATAGAGATCAGTGAAAATGAGAAAACAACATACCAAAACCTATGGGATGCATCAAAACAGTACTGAGGGGGAAATTTATAGCACTAAACGCATATATTAAAAAGGAAGAAAGAGCCAAAATCAAAGAACTAATGGATCAACTGAAGAAGCTAGAAAATGAAAAGCAAACCAATCCTAAACCAAGTGGAAGAAAAGAAATAACAAGGATTAAAGCAGAAATAAATGACATAGAGAAGAAAAAAACAATAGAGAGGATAAATATCACCAAAAGTTGGTTCTTTGAGAAGACCAACAAGATTGACATGCCCCTAGCTAGACTGACAAAATCAAAAAGAGAGAAGACCCATATAAACACAATAATGAATGAAAAAGGTGACATAACTGCAGATCCTGAAGAAATTAAAAAAATTATAAGAGGATACTATGAACAACGCTATGGCAACAAACTGGATAATGGAGAGGAAATGGACAATTTCCTGGAAACATATGAACAACCTAGACTGACCAGAGAAGAAATAGAAGACCTCAATCAACCCATCACAAGCAAAGAGATCCAATCAGTCATCAAAAAGCTTCCCACAAATAAATGTCCAGGGCCAGATGGCTTCACAGGGGAATTCTACCAAACTTTCCAGAAAGAACTGACACCAATCTTACTCAAACTCTTTCAAAACATTGAAGAAAATGGAACACTACCTAACTCATTTTATGAAGCTAACATCAATCTAATACCAAAACCAGGCAAAGATGCTACAAAAAAGGAAAACTACTGGCCAATCTCCCTAATGAATATAGATGCAAAAATCCTCAACAAAATACTTGCAAATCGAATCCAAAGACACATTAAAAAAATCATACACCATGACCAAGTGGGGTTCATTCCAGGCATGCAAGGATGGTTCAACATAAGAAAATCAATCAATGGATTACAAAACATTAACAATTCGAAAGGGAAAAATCAAATGATCATCTCAATAGATGCTGAAAAAGCATTTGACAAAATCCAAGATCCGTTTTTGATAAAAACACTTCAAAAGGTAGGAATTGAAGGAAACTTCCTCAATATGATAAAGAGCATATATGAAAAACCAACAGCCAGCATAGCACTCAATGGTGAGAGACTGAAAGCCTTCCCTCTAAGATCAGGAATAAGACAAGGATGCCCACTGTCACCACTGTTATTCAACATTGTGCTGGAAGTGCTAGCCAGGGCAATCTGGCAAGACAAAGAAATAAAAGGCATCCAAATTGGAAAAGAAGAAGTAAAACTGTCATTGTTTGCAGATGATATGATCTTATATCTGGAAAACCCCGAGAAATCAACGATACAGCTGCTAGAGCTAATAAACAAATTTAGCAAAGTAGCGGGATACAAGATTAATGCACATAAGTCAGTAATGTTTCTATATGCTAGAAATGAACAAACTGAAGAGACACTCAAGAAAAAGATACCATTTTCAATAGCAACTAAAAAAATCAAGTACCTAGGAATAAACTTAACCAAAGATGTAAAAGACCTATACAAAGAAAACTGCATAACTCTACTAAAAGAAATAGAAGGGGATCTTAAAAGATGGAAAAATATTCCATGTTCATGGATAGGAAGGCTAAATGTCATTAAGATGTCGCTTCTACCCAAACTCATCTACAGATTCAATGCAATCCCAATCAAAATTCCAACAACCTACTTTGCAGACTTGGAAAAGGTAGCTATGAAATTTATTTGGAAAGGGAAGATGCCTCGAATTGCTAAAGACACTCTAAAAAAGAAAAACGAAGTGGGAGGGCTTACACTTCCTGACTTTGAAGCTTATTATAAAGCCACAGTAGTCAAAACAGCATGGTACTGGCACAAAGATAGACATTTAGATCAATGGAATGGAATTGAGAATTCGGAGATAGACCCCCAGATCTATGGCCGAATGATCTTTGATAAGGCCCCCATAGTCACTGAACTGAGTCATAATGGTCTTTTCAACAAATGGGGCTGGGAGAGTTGGATATCCATATCCAAAAGAATGAAAGAGGACCCCTACCTCACACCCTACACAAAAATTAACTCCAAATGGACCAAAGATCTCAATATAAAAGAAAGTACCATAAAACTCCTAGAAGATAATGTAGGAAAACATCTTCAAGACCTTGTATTAGGCGGACACTTCTTAGACTTTACACCTAAAGCACAAGCAACAAAAGAAAAAATAAATAAATGGGAACTCCTCAAGCTTAGAAGTTTCTGTACCTCAGAGGAATTTCTCAAAAAGGTAAAGAGGCAGCCAACTCAATGGGAAAAAATTTTTGGAAACCATGTATCTGACAAAAGACTGATATCTTGCATATATAAAGAAATCCTACAAGTCAATGACAATAGTACAGACAGCCCAATTATAAAATGGGCAAAAGATATGAAAAGACAGTTCTCTGAAGAGGAAATACAAATGGCCAAGAAGCACATGAAAAAATGTTCAGCTTCACTAGCTATTAGAGAGATGCAAATTAAGATCACAATGAGATACCATCTCACACCGATTAGAATGGCTGCCATTAAACAAACAGGAAACTACAAATGCTGGAGGGGATGTGGAGAAATTGGAACTCTTATTCATTGTTGGTGGGACTGTATAATGGTTCAGCCACTCTGGAAGTCAGTCTGGCAGTTCCTTAGAAAACTAGATATAGAGATACCATTCAATCCAGCGATTGCACTTCTCGGTATATACCCAAAAGATCGGAAAGCAGTGACACGAACAGATATCTGCACGCCAATGTTCATATCAGCATTATTCACAATTGCCAAGAGATGGAAACAACCCAAATGTCCTTCAACAGATGAGTGGATAAAGAAAATGTGGTATATACACACGATGGAATACTACACGGCAGTAGGAAGGAATGATCTCGTGAAACATATGACAACATGGAAGAACCTTGAAGATATAATGCTGAGCGAAATAAGCCAGGCACAAAAAGAGAAATATTATATGCTACCACTAATGTGAACTTTGAAAAATGTAAAACAAATGGTTTATAATGTAGAATGTAGGGGAACTAGCAATAGAGAGCAATTAAGGAAGGGGGAACAATAATCCAAGAAGAACAGATAAGCTATTTAACGTTCTGGGGATGCCCAGGAATGACTATGGTCTGTTAATTTCTGATGGATATAGTAGGAACAAGTTCACAGAAATGTTGCTATATTAGGTAACTTTCTTGGGGTATAGTAGGAACATGTTGGAAGTAAAGCAGTTATCTTAGATTAGTTGTCGTTTTCTTACTCCCTTGTTATGGTCTCTTTGAAATGTTCTTTTATTGTATGTGTTTTTTTTTTAATTTTTTTTAATTTTTTTTTTCATATAGTTGATTTTTAAAAAAAAAATAAGTTAAAAAAGAAAAAACAAGGAAAAAAAATATGTAGAGCCCCCTTGAGGAGCCTGTGGAGAATGCAGAGATATTGGCCTACCCCACCTCGATGGTTGCTAACATGACCACAGACTTAGGGGACTGGTGGTTTGATGGGTTGAGCCTTCTACCATAGGATTTACCCTTGGGAAGACGGTTGCTGCAAAGGAGAGGCTAGGCCTCCCTATAATTGTGCCTAACAGCGTCCTCCCAAATGCCTCTTTGTTGCTCAGATGTGGCCCTCTCTCTCTAGCTAAGCCAACTTGAAAGGTGAAATCACTGCCCTCCCCCCTACGTGGGATCAGACACCCAGGGGAGTGAATCTTCCTGGCAACGTGGAATATGACTCCTGGGGAGGAATGTAGACCTGGCATCATGGGACGGAGAACATCTTCTTGACCAAAAGGGGGATGTGAAAGGAAATGAAATAAGCTTCAGTGGCAGAGAGATTCCAAAAGGAGCTGAGAGGTCACTCTGGTGGGCACTCTTATGCATAATTTAGACAACCCTTTTTAGGTTCTAAAGAATTGGGGTAGCTGGTGGTGGATACCTGAAACTATCAAACTACAACCCAGAACCCATGAATCTCGAAGACAATTGTATAAAAATGTAGCTTATGAGGGGTGTCAATGGGATTTGGAAAGCCATAAGGACCACACTCCACTTTGTCTAGTTTATGGATGGATGAGTAGAAAAATAGGGGAAGGAAACAAACAAACAGACAAAGGCACCCAGTGTTCTTTTTTACTTCAATTGCTCTTTTTCACTTTAATTATTATTCTTGTTATTTTTGTGTATGTGCTAATGAAGGTGTCAGGGATTGATTTAGGTGATGAATGTACAACTATGTAATGGTACTGTGAACAATCGAATGTACGATTTGTTTTGTAGGACTGCGTGGTATGTGAATATATCTCAATAAAATGAAGATTAAAAAAAAAACCATCTGTAATTCTACCACCTGAAGACAATAGTTCATCAAACTATTTAAATATTTTGACTTATTTACCTTCAGTTTATTCAACAGTAAAATTCTCAAATATATTTGTAGTAAGTTTTTTAAAATTGAACTTTACAGGTAAATGCTTTCCATTGTGACTTCTTAAAAATCTTCAAAAATTACATCTAACTTATTATATTATACTGTCATGGGGGAAAAGAGGGGAGAGAACTAATAAAATTTCAGGGCCATTCTGTATGGCCCTGTGCTAGGCGCTAAATGGATATTCTTATTTATCTTCACATACACACCCTTTGAGGAAGTATTACTATTTCCATTTTATGAAGAGTATAAGTCAGAAAAACTTAAATAACATGTCCAAAGTCACAAAACTAGGAACTGGCCTTGCTGAGATTTGAGTTCAGGTTTATCTGACTCCAAAGTCACTTGTACTACCCTGGAAATGTAGCATTTTTGTGCAGGCCACATTTTTATATTTTGGCATCTACTTAAGTAACACATGCTAAATGAAAGAAAAGCATTATAATCCTAAACTTTGCCATTTAAAACTGTTTCTAAATTCATAAATTATAGGATAAAAAGAAAGAAACAATGAGAAGGAGCAATCTCATTTGGAATAGACCATAAAAGAGTAGTTTTAGCAGCAGAAATCTCAAAGGGAAGGCTCATGCCTATGGAATTGGCCATTGATTATGGGCACAAAAAGAAAAAGGAGGTAAAGGAAAACTTGGATAGATTTCAATTACACTATTCTTCAGAAAAACTATCATGTGGATTATGTAGAAAAAGTGGTTGTAAACTGAGACATAGGGTTGATTTGCCTACATTTGCCACAACTTTGCCTAAATATACAGAAGAAATCAATGTATTCCCATAACCCAGAGAAAGAATCACCATTAAAGTATATTTTCCATGTTTACCGTTGGTCACTTGCTTATGTATATATCTACACACGCACACATGTACATGTACTATATATTTTTTTAACCATTCCCACAGAGCTATGTATTTAGGTTATTTTCAGTCTCTGCTGTTTTAAGTTATGCTGAAATCCAATTTTTGATTATTTCCTTAGGGCACATTCGTAACAGTGAAATATTTGAGTCAAATAATAAGACATTTTGAAGGTTTTGACACATATTACCATACTGCTTCTAGAGTTGTATCAATTTACTTTCCCATCAGCAATATATAAAGTACTTATCTCACTACAATCTTATCAAACTTTAGCATGCCTGGGGATCACTTGGAAGACTTGTTAAAACAGATTTCTGAGCCCCACCCCCAAATTTCTGATTTAGTAAGTCTAGGGTGGGCCTGAGAATTTGCGCTTTTATCGAGTTCCAGGTGATGCATCTTTTCTTATGTTCAGTGATCGTTTGAATTTCCTCTTATGTGAATCATTTCTGCCTATACATCACCCATTTTTCTATTTGATTTTATGTCTTTTCTTATCTTTTGAATATTGCTCCTTACTCTGTTTTACATGCTGAAGATATTTTCTCCTAGTCACTCATCTTTTTTTTGTTGTTGTTGTTCTATTGGGAAAAAGAAACCACACAGTACAGTAACTTGAACAGGGGAAGTTTAATATAAAGAATTATTAACTACAACAGGATGTTGGAGTAACAAGGGACTGGCTAATTAGAAGTAAAGAGAATTCTAAAGAATATAGGAATAGCAGCTATAAAGAGCAGCCATTACCCCTAGAACTGAGTTAGAGCACCTAAGGAAGACACCCTCCCACCCTTCTCCCAAGGCTGACTTTGGGAACGGGCACAGCTGTGGTTCACCGGATGGCCAAGAAGTCACTATGGGCTATGCCTGTGAAATTTGCTGGAAGCCCATTCTCCGCACTTGCAGGAAATCTACCCTTTAGAGTGTTTGGGAAGGTGACTTGCCAGACGCAGTCTGCTGTGAAACTTCCCATGGGGTGTCCTGGGGAAAGCTTCTGGCCACTGGGTGCTGCTGGCCACTATTTACCTTAGAAGCCTGGGCTGGATAAGCACCCAGGCTGCAGGTGCCTCGTGTTGAAGGGCATGTTACAGAATCCTGCTGGGCGGAGGCACAGAAACCAGGAAGAAAGCCTCCTTCCTCTTGCAGTATCTCTCCAGGGCCCTCTACACACAAAGCTTAACATAGTTCCAACTGGCAAAGGAAAAATATTTAAAGGGCCCATTTCCATATTCTGCAAAGCAGACAATGAAAGGATAATTTGGAGCAGAGCACTTGATAAATTGATAATTGGCACTGTACTTTACCATACCTGGGATTTACTTTTGTCAAGGATTTGATGATTTTTTATATTATTTTTGTAAAGATAAAATAAAATTGGTAGCAAGCTAAAAGTCCATCAATAAAGAAATGATTGAATAAACCATGGTACTTCCATACCATGGATTACCTGTGCATCAAGAATGTGGTACATATATAGATGAATGTACTAATATTGTAAGATCTCTAAGTTATATTGAATAAAAATTAATGTAAAATTTTCAACTATGACATAGTATTATGTATTGCATACAATATGTACATAAATATAGCAAATGTATACAAACCTGTCTGGAATAATGTACAGCAAACTAGTGAGAGTGATTACCTTCACTCTTTAAGCATTTTCCAGTAGAGAATCTAAGCGGATTCAAAAAATTAAAAACTAAACCCAAATCTTCTTATTTCTCAAACATGATATATGTAATTAAGAGAGGTTAGTGAGATATAGAACTAGAATGTAGAAAATTCAGAAGGTCCAAGATTGAGAAATACACAGACTAATGTGACAGTTTGAACAATTTTAAATGTCTAGCCATGACTTCAAATATTAAATTGCCTAAACTGACTTCAAAGCATGAGAGAAAAAATGTCCAAAATTATAAAAATTAAGAATTCCTGTCTCTAAATTCAATTTAAAAAATAAATTCCTATTGCTCTTTCAGTAGTTGTAAATGAATGAATGATACAGTCCCTTGAGTATATAAAAATCTTTCTAGTCATGACCCCGAAATTAGGATTTAATGTGAACACACTTTTATTATTAAATATTTATTGATACTACTAAAAAAAGGGGGGGAAGTTCTGCAAAGAAAAGAAGAAAAAAAATATGCATGAAATGGAGGAAAGCCTTCTAAGAATTATTGTTTCAAGATTTTAGCAGCTCTTACAAATAAGAAAAGAACAATTCTGGAAAATTATCCAGTCAGTTCATGATATCAAATATGAACAACTGCTGAGTGTGTAGTTCAGGGCCTCACAATAATTCTTTGTGTCATTAATATTTGATGAATGAGTATATATAGGGCTTTGTTTCCTTCAGTGCTTAAATCAGGTATGAACTCAGGCCCATTACTATTCTGATGACATGAACTTATGGGATTGGGAAATATGCCTTAAGCTAAAATTAAAAATAGGAAGATTTAAGACCTATCTTAATCATCATAAAAATCAGCATTGCAAAGACTCATGTATTCAGAGCACATAACAATCTATGCTGGACATAAGTAAGGAATATTGATTTATTCCTTCTTACCTGTGTTCATATGCATTAGTAAATTAGTTTTTTTTAAAATGTGATTCATGAAAATTTTTATTTAATTTGCAAGGAATAAAGCCCTGAAACTCTCACTAAAGTAAGCAATATTTTTCAGGGAGAAAACTTAAAAACACGGAACACTATGTTTCTGTTATTAGGTTTATTTCTAGGTCTGAGTTGGAAAATTTATTTTTTCCATTTTTTTTAATCTTAGCTAATACAGATTTGACAATAATTAATAAAAATGTTACTCCATTACTCATGGCTTTTTCATACTATGCTTTGATGTTCTAATCTGGTCCTGCTATCATTTCTTTTAAATTTTTCAAATCAAAGTGTTGCTGAGTACAAATGCTATATTACTTCACAGTAGTAGAATGGGGTTTGGATTGTTCGTGGAATTGTGGAATTTTAAAGCAAGAAAAGAATTTATCAGAATTTTAGATGAAGAAACTAGTACTTAGAAGAATTAAATTTTACAGACACTTTTTAAAAAGAGATGCTTTCACTTATCAGATTATCAAAGTTCCAGAAGTGTGACCGCATACTATGATGGTAAGTTTGTAGGAAAATATGCACACTTATACCTTGCCAATGGAAGGCAATTTGGCTGTCTATCAGAATTGCTCTTTGACTCAGCAATTATATTTTTAGGTATTTATGCTGTCTATATACTTGCACACATATGAAATACAATTGATCTGTTTGTTACAGTATTTTTCTGTACAAGAATGCTCTTTCATGAATTATGACAAATGTATGACACTAAGGTGTTAATAATAGGATGGCATATGGGAAAAATACACCTAATGTAAACTATGAATGATAGTTAATAGTACTATTTTAATAATTTTTCATCAATTGTAACAAAGGTAACTACTGTTTAAAAAAATAGTACAATTACAAAAAAGTGCTATCATTAATTATAACAAATGTTCGACACCAATGAAACATGTTGGCGATGGGATAGTGTATGGAAATCCTGTATTTTATGCAACTTCTCTAATAAAATTTTTTTTAAATAAAAAAACTATCAGAAAGTATCAAATAATGTATGCTGAATCTCTAATTGGAATACAATGGAGCTTTAAAAATAAATGAGGAAACTTTTTATGTAGCCAGAGGGAATAATTGCCCAGATATTTTGTTAAGTAGGTACACGATAGTTTGCATATTAATAATTTATGCTATTATTTTATAGACAAGTAAGGAAAAGAATATATTTGTATATTTGCTTTTATGTGCATAAGATCAAATAACAGGTGTTTCCAGTTAAGAGGGCATCTGAGTGCCTAGGGGGGACAAAGAAAGACTTTCCACTGGTTGCTCTTTTATACGTATTGATTTTTGATGAATGTATTACCTATTGATATAGCTGGATAGATCAATAGAAAATTAGGTAGGTAATTAGATACAGTGACAAACTGAGAAGGGTAGTAAAGGATCTCCTAACTTATTAAATTTGAAGTAATGAGAATTTCAGAATGTTTAGTCTTAGGATAGATACAATAGCTGTATTCACATATTGATGGCCTACTGTGTGGAAATTGATGGTCCTGTGATTTCTTTATGAAAGCAAAATCTAGTGGAAAGTTACAGGAAGACATGTTTTGCCTCAATGTTAAGTAATAGCGTCCTAACAATTAGAGCTACTCAGGAGCTGAAGAGCTGCCTCAAGACACATTGTGTATAGACTGTGGTATTATGGTGAGGTCCTGCAAGTCTGGGGTCCTCTGACCCAGTGACAAACCAAGATGAGAATCTGTGTTTTTCTTTCCACATTATGTGATTTCAGAATAAAAGTTGGTGTCTAACTTGCACCAAATCAGAGGATTAGTACAAAATTAAAAGTTTGCATAAAATACAAATAAATACATGTACAGTTTTAAAAGTTTTCAGATTCACATGATTAATTACCTGACAATTGCGTATTCAGAGGTAGAAGTCCTCCCAAAATTGTAAGAATCTTTACAACTAACGACTATTTGTAAATCAACACTAAATATGCTAAAGCATCTCACACAATATCTTAACTGTCCCCATGCAACTTTTTGCTTTATTCTAGCTAACTTCTATTTATAGATAACAAGAAATAAAGCCTATGTCAAATCAAATGAACTCAAATTTAAAACTATAAAATTGCTGGTGCTTGTAATTTCACATAGTAAAATAATCTTTGTGTGTATTTGTTGCTGTGTGTGTGTGTGTGTGTGTGTTTTGTTTGTTTTTCTTTTAGGCAGAGGTTGAAAAAATAATTGCAGTTGCCTGGGACATTTTTCAGCCCCTTCTTTTTGGGCTGATTGGCGCAGAAGTATCTATTGCATCTCTCAGAGCAGAAACTGTTGGTAAGAATTTCAAGGTAGCACTTTTAAATTAAAATGATGTCTTTCTATATCCGGTTGAAATATTTTTAACAGATGTGTATTCAGTGGTTTAATCTAAGGCTTTTAGACAGTTGGTTAGACAATAATACTAGTATATCTAAAACAGTGAATTTTATACCATTTTGTTCCTTGTAAAGAAAGGTGCCACTGCTGACCACTATCAAGATAATACAGGCCTTAAAATATTTTTCCCAGAATAATAATGTTATTGTTCATCCAGCCTTGGATTCAAAGGCCAGAATTTTAAAGAAAACTAGTCAGTTATAAATATGTACCCAGGGAAGAGAAATGTTTGTTCATTCATTCTTTTATTCATGCATACATTCAAACATCATCATATTAAAATACTCTTGTTTCGTAGCACTGAACTTGAAAATTAATTAGCTTACATATTCATTGTTTCCCCTTTCCTCCCATCACAATATTCTTCCACCCTTACTAGCAATCCCATCCACTGCCACCTTCTGAATCTCAGACATGGATTCTTCCCTTTTTCTTATACATCTTCAAATATCCTTGTCTCAGTTTTCTTCTCTTCAGAATTACACAGACTCTAATCTCTCCTATTTAAAAAAAAAAAACACACAAACCCTTCCTTCATTTCACTTCCCCCCTCACCTGCCACACTACCTCTCTCTTCCTCTTTCAAACTTTTCAAAAGAGGTAACTACATTTCCCTTTTCCACTTTTTCATTCCCCATTCCCTTCCTCAACACATTTAATACAGCTTCTGTCCCATCAAACAACCAAACCTGTTCTCATCAAGATGATATTGTTAAAATCAGTGAATACTTATATCTTTATTGTACTTAACTTCTGAGCAACATTTGAGTGTCTCTTTAAGACACTCTCTTACTCTGAATTCTGACGCTTCATGTTTTCCAGTTCCTACCTTTACACTGTGTGTCTTTCTTTACACTATGTGTGGCGTACATGAAGCTCTTCATCAGTTATTTCCAAAGCCTTCTCTTTTCACTATGTATTACTTCTCTGAGATTATCTACATTCAATGTCTTCAAATATCAACTATATAAATACAAAATATTTATCTCTAAAACAATTTATCCAGTTGCAAATTGGATGTCACCACTTGTGTGTCCCATAAAACTTCAACCTCAGTATGTCTAAAACTTACTTACATCATCCTCTCTCCAAACCTCCTCCTCCTTCAGTGTTTCCTTTTGAGAGTGGTACTCTCTCTTTTGTATCTTGTACTTCAAGCAACAGATACTTTTGAATACTGACTGACCTGGGAGAAATACCCTTCAACAAAAGTGCTACAAACTCTTTCTATTAAAAAACCATATTGCAGAATCACAACAGATCTTCCAGAAAGTCTATCTGGAGTTTTACCAGCCCTTTGAACTTGGGAAAGTTGTTTATCCTCCCTCTCTGGACTTCAGTTTTTTAAGCTTTAAAATGAGAATAATAATAGCATCTACTCCACAGGTTGTAAAGATTAAGTAAAATAGTGCACTTAAGGCTTAGCCAGTACCTGGCATAGAGTAAACAATCAACAAATGCTATTTTACTTTGTAACTGTATTTCTCACCAGTCACCTTAGCTGAGGTCCAGTAGCCAGCAGCAGAGCTAGTCAAAATCCCTTATTTTTCAAATCAGAATGAACTTGTCCATATCAGCAAATAGCTGTAAACAACTGAATTAAGTTGCTGTGAAAGTCATCCAGGGCTAATGTGCAGTCAGTATGCACCAATATAGTGAAACAGTTATGTAACTACTGCCTGTGTCCATTCAGATTGGTGAGTACCATGCCAGTCACATTCTGATTGGCCAGTAGCCTCCATAATGACTGATAAATATTTTGAATGTCACCTCTGGCTTTATACTCTGTAAAGAATCCTCAACCTCTTTGATGAAAATATAATTGTTTACTCTTCTTTTCCCTCTTATCAGCTTGTTTATACTTCATTTACCACAGAGTATATAAAGTTAGTTCATGTTTCTTCCTCTGACTTTGATATAAAGGCAGAGTCTGTCCATTATAGGTCTTTGTGTACCCAGTGCCTAGTTCAAAGCCTGTCATGCATAATTATCATTTAATAAATTCTTATTAAATGAACACATGGAAAAAAGTGTTGTTCTTGCTATAAAACATAAGAAATTTGACATTCAAATCTCCTTTGTAGAAATTAAATATGCTTAATTAATTTCTGGTGTTATTCTAGGGAAAACGTCTTATTTTAAACAAATAGTCTGATTGATTGTTGCTATTGGTTTTTCTGCTAAATCATGCCTAACCATATTTGTATTATTAGGTTTTTTTTAATGTTCTTTAATTATTTCTGTTGATAGTCTTTTGAATCAGTAATGGTGAAATGCTATTTCCCACCCCAACCTCCCCCCCCAGTATCTCATCATTTTTGAAAATTGCATTTTTCTTACAGGGCTCTGTATTGCCACATTGGGCATTGCAGTATTGATACGAATTTTGACTACATTTCTGATGGTGTGTTTTGCTGGTTTTAACCTAAAGGAAAAGATATTTATTTCTTTTGCATGGCTCCCCAAGGCCACAGTCCAGGTAATGATGAATAGGATGGCCTAGTATTCTAACTGCTATTTCTATATGATACCTTGAAATATTGAATGAGAAGACTTTTAAAATTTAGTGACAATAAGTATTTAAAGTTTGATTTATGAAAATAGTTTATACTTATATAGTCTGTAAAAGTTTAATTTTTACTATACTGATTCCTTAAATATGGCAGCTCATTTAAGTTTCTTTAGATCATCAGAATATAGCTAAAAATGCAATCCCTACACTACTAGAAAGCAGTAGTAGTAGGATTGATAGATTTGAACTATTAGTCCTATCTCTCTAAATCATACACAGTTTTCAATTCTTTTTATTTCAGTATTTTTCAAGAAGAGAGTGACACAGAAATGGCATGACCCATCTTAGTGTTTGGAAATACTCCCATTTTAACATGACTGATTATCAGTGATGCTTGGACACAGTTTTTATATATAACAGAAAAAGAAGATTATTGGTAAATAACTCAGAAAATGCTTTCTTGACTTCCTAGATTATCAGTTGATAGTAAGTTATTCAAACAAGCTAACATTCCTGCCGATGTCTCATTCACTTGACATGAAATTTTACATTCTAATAAGCAAGTGATCAAGAAAGCATTTACAGATAGGTGTTTAAAGCTGTTGATCATGGATTTGGTAGGATATCTGTAATTACTAACTAAATTAGAACTGTATAAGCTGTGATTTGTTGCAAATATAATACATTACTCATTGTATCATGTGTTTTCAAACTAATTGTAGCAAACCAGGTTTCATGTTTCACCCCAGATTCTTTTGCAATTATTAAATATGCAAATTTCTACTTTCATGGAATTAAAAATCAGGTGTTCTTAATTTAAGAAGCTTTGGGGGATGTGTATACTCTGTAATTATATGCCAGATTTTGTGAGACAATTGGGCATTATTCCAGAGAAGTCCCTCCCCTCCCATCAGACTTTCAAAGATACCTGAGAAATAATGAGGTTACTGTAGTACAATAAGTGGAATAACTTCTGACTCACTATGTCTCCACCTTTCACTCAATTTCTATTAGCTTTGGCAGATAAATATCAACATATTTATCTAGTAGCTTTTGTATGAAAGATTTGTTACAAAATGTCAAGATGTGAAAGAAGGCACTTTCCTTCCATCAAGCTAAATTTTTAAATAAGGAAAAAATATATAGGATGTGTTGGATGTTTGTTCTATAGAGGCAAGTATTATGTAGAAATTTTTTTTCTCCTTTTGCCACTTCACAAGAAACAAAACATATATATATATATATTTTTTTAAGCTTCTTTGTCCATGACCCTCTATAAGAAATATATTTTACATCACAACCCAGCATATATACAAACCCCAAAGCATGCACACACGTACACATACACACAGAGAGAACTGAAAGAAAGATACTGTGCTGAAATGTGTGCGGTTCTTACCAAGAATCTATGAAGCATTAAATTAGTTATGGTATAAGATAAGCTGCAGTAACAAAGAGCCTCCAAAATGAATCTCAGGGAGATTCACTCCCCTGAGAGTCATGCCCCTTGTTGGGGGGGAGGTTAATGAATTTGTTTGCCGAGTTGGGCTTAGAAATGATTATCATAACATAATATTAAGTGAGAGGCCAGCATGGACATGCCAAAGCTGACAGGGTAACTGCCATCCTCAGTGTGTAACTTCCATTCATGGGCCCAAGGTGACAGTTCCAACTCTCACCATGTTCCATCCAGTGAAGAGGAAAAAGAATAAGGGACACACTTGCTCCATTCTTCAGGGCGCAATCTATAAGCAGTATTTATCACTTACGCTCACCACTCAGTGGCCAGAACTTAGAAACACAGCTTTATCAAGTTGCAAAGGAGGCTGGACAGCTTTGTGACAGGCTAAAACTCAGGAGTTCTAATATTGAAGAGAAAAGGGGAGCGTTCAGATATTTGTAGACAACTCTGTCATTGGATCTGATATTTTCACTTCTGTTTTCATTGTCGTGGAGGCTAACATTGTTGTGCTCTGTAGAATAAACTGATAATAAGATTGATTAGTATATATTTCCCCAGGTGCATTCATAATATTGCACTTTGTCTCTAAAAGAAAATGAGAATTTTCATAATACTTTCAGAAGATAAATTCTATTTTTTCATTTTTTTTATTGTGAACTTAAACATCTAGACATAACAGTGATAACTTTCAGTGTACAATTTTACAAGTAGTTAGAGAGCAAATCTCTAAGAATGTCATGGGTCACAGTGCCACAGCTTCAGCCATTTCCATTATTGTAAAATATAACATACATACAGAATGGTGTCATCTCTCAATGTACAGCTCAACAAGCAGTTATATAGGTAATTTTGAAAATTTCAGTTCTTTCCTTATTATGCAACACAAAGTATGTACAGAAAGGTGAAGACCTTCAAGGCACAATTCAGCAAGCAGCTGTAGAACAAATCCCAAGGGTGCTATAGGCTGTAGTTCCACCATGTCATTTACCTCCTTCCAGCCATTCCAACACCCCAGCATCCAAAATATAGATATATATATATATAATTATATAAAGTTTCAGTATCCATAGATCTTTGTTCAATCTTATCCTCTCAATCTCTTTCTCCATCTTCAGGGGTGTCTAGGCAGTGAGCACACTAACTTGTTCATATTAAAAGGGGGTATTGACAGTACGGGGAAGGGGGCCGCATCTGATAGTTGATCTTAAAGAGGCTGTTGCCTCTGGGTTTTAGTACTTGTCTGGTATAGGAATACTCTAGTGTATTTAAGTTTCTGAAAGATAAAACTCAGTGAGTGCATCTTGTATAGAATATCAAGTAGGGACCTAGGTATTTGGAGACTATTTTGGTAAGGGCATGGCATGCTGTGACCAATTAGGATTCTAACTGGAGCTTCCATAAGAGAAACCTCCAGGATAGCCTCTCGACTCTATTTGGGATCTGTCAGCCACTGTGACCTCAGCTTGTTACCTTTCTTTTTTCCCCCCTTTTGGTCAAGTAGGCATTTTCAATCCCTCACTGCCAGGGCCAGGCTCATTCCTGGGAATCATGTCCCACATCACCAGGGAGATTCACTCCCCTGAGAGTCATGCCCCTTGTTGGGGGGGACGTTAATGAATTTGTTTGCCGAGTTGGGCTTAGAGAGAGAGAGAGGCCACATCTGAGCAACAAAGAGGTTGCCTGGAGGTGCCTCTTAAGCGTGATTATAGGAGGACTCAGCCTCCTATTTACAACCCTAAATTTCACAAGAGCAAGTCTCAAGTCAAGGGCTTGACTTATTAAGTAGTGGGTTCCTAACTTTACTTAATATATATTCTATCCCAAGATAAATGGTCAGTTTCTTACATTATCTTCACTTAGTTGTACAATGATCATCACTCTCAACTTTAAATGATTATCTTAACATAATACATCCCAGAGCTCTTACCAGCTGCTAATTATTCATCCCTAGTATTAGTGTAGAGTTGGTAAGATATTCCTATTAAATATAGTCAATGCGTAATGGGTAGTTTTTCCATACCACTCTGTTGTTAACCCTGTGCAGCAGTGTCATACCTTATAAGTATATCATGCTAGCACTTATTTAGGTTTTTGGTGCTACTCTGTGGGTTGCTTGCCTTTAAACAACCATTTACAAGCATGTTGAACTTCAAT
Source organism: Choloepus didactylus (assembly GCF_015220235.1). Taxonomy (NCBI): domain Eukaryota; kingdom Metazoa; phylum Chordata; class Mammalia; order Pilosa; family Megalonychidae; genus Choloepus; species Choloepus didactylus. The sequence continues at coordinate 112,371,463 of NC_051309.1, read as the reverse complement.
GTGTCACTGATACTTATAATCCCATTAACGTACCATAGTCACACCTGGCCATTCCACTAAGATCATCCTTATTATCATTTCTGTACATATTAGATTATTGTTCCCCTTTCACTAGGTTCTGACTATCTCTAGGTCCACTATAGTCTCCATTTTAAGACACTTACTTTACGTTTTTCACAGAGTTCATATTAGTGGTAACATATAATATCTCCCCTTTTGTGTCTGGCTTATTTCACTCAGCATTATGTCTTTGAGGTTCATCCATGTTGTCATATGTTTCATGACCTCATTCCTTCTTACTGCTGCATAGTATTCCATCATGTGTATATACCACATTTTATTTATCCACTCATCTGTTGAAGGACATCTGGATTGTTCCCATCTCCTTGCAATTGTGAACAGTGCCGCTATGAACATTGGTGTGCAAGTATCTGTTCATGTCACTGCTTTCAGACCTAGTAGATAAATTCTAAATAAAATATTTCACCAACTCCTGGGACAAAGAGTTACCAAATACCTAATAAGATTAACTTCAATTTCCTGTATTGCTTACTTCTTTCATGTTTCATCATGTTTAATGATTAGTTTAAATTCTAAAGTAATACTATTCTTACATTTTTAGCCCAAATTTAAAACTTCATCATCTTCCAATAATTATCACTGCATTTTTTCATCTTGTTCTTTCTTAATTCCAAATTCCTAAATATAAAAGAATGAAGCAACTGGTAACATTTGTCTTTACTCAGGAGAGATTTAGTATACTGAACTTCATGTTATATTTTCATTGATATTATGAGTCTGTTTCTGCCTTGTGCCATGAAATGTATTTACCTGATATTTTGTAATCCTACCCTATGCAAATAGGTGAATATGAATCATCAGTCTGTCCCCATGCAAAGGTAGGGTCTGTTTTCAGATCATCAAAATCAACTGTGAACACTTTGAAATCTAATAGAACTTTCTTAAATCAAATAAAAGAACAAGCAGTTTGTTTCTGCATATGATAAAATAATTCACCTTTTTAATATGTACTTCTGGTATCCTATTTCGTACTTTACTCAAACTTTTATAGGCTGCAATAGGATCTGTGGCTTTGGACACAGCAAGAGCACATGGAGAGAAACAGCTAGAAGAATATGGAATGGATGTGTTGACAGTGGCATTTCTGGCCATCCTCATCACAGCTCCAATTGGAAGTCTACTTATTGGTTTGCTGGGTCCCAGGCTTCTCCAGAAAGCTGAACATCAAAATAAAGTTGAAGAAGTTCAAGGAGAAACATCTATACACATTTAGAGGTGAAAGGAGAGAACGCTGTATGTAATGATTAGAAAACCTACTAGAGGCTACTTTTATCTAGTACAGGAGGCTGCTTTTATCAAGATGGAAATTTAAATATGTGATGTTTACGGTCAGTAGAACGAAAAGTGAGGCAGTTTCTTTTAACAGTATGTGTAGCCGTTGTTCTTTCCATATGGTTGGTAATGTTCTAAATCTCCAATCCTGATCTCTCTTACCTTCTTTTTTTTTCAAACACCCCTTCATGGCATACATTTATTTGTATGGAGACATATCTGCTTTAATGTGTTACCACTATTTAAAATTAACATGGTAAAGACTGAGTTCAGTATCCCCTTCTGCCAGCCAACAGTTGCCCTCACTAACTGTTGCTGTCACAGTTTCATGATTCATGGTTGCCTCAAGCTCTCATCCCTTGAATTGTTCTCATTCCTCTTTTTAAACAAACAAACATAATTCAGTCTCTCATCAATTCCTACCCACATTTTCCCTGCTATTCTGCTGCTTCTCTATTTCTCTACCCCTCTGTGAATTATTATAACTGATTGATCCCCATTGAAATTTTTAAGTAAACAAGGAGTCTTCATTGGTTCTTCCTTTTGCCCCCACATAGACATCAAAAGACCTTATCTCATCCCCTAGCAGGCCACACAGAGTCCTCCATTTCAGTGGCTCATCTGTGTCTGTCTTCACCCAGCCATTATTATTTTTCTTGTGACCCATGTCTTCAGCGTCTTCATGTTCCCCAGGCGAGAGATAACTAATTTTCAAAGCTATTCCATGCACATGAATATTACATTAATTAAGATACAGGTAAGCTGCTACAATGAAGAGGCAAAAATACAGTGCTTAAAACAGAAATTTATTTCCCTCTCATGAAACTGGTTGACTGATTGATCCTTTCAGGCTAACTCTGCTTGGAAGGTCATTTGGAGACCCTTGTCCTTCTATCATGAGGCTGTTCTGTGCACTAGCTCAGGAACTTAATGCTAGATTTCTACCATGTCTCCTTCCTAGCCATGAGGAAGAAGAGAAAGTCCAAGGGAAGCAATTTACTTTCAAGGAAGTGATATGAAAATTGGGTACATCTCTCCTTTTACATTCATTGGTGATTGTCAGATCCCAGAAAAGGAGTCAAACATATAGAAGGAATTTCGGACCCAGGGGCCCCCAAGCTTAACTCATAGAAACCAGATGGGCCATAAAATATGGGTTGAAGGCTGTTTAAAACTCCAGTCATGGTGGCGCCTCAACCCCCAAAAGGCTTGCTCCCTCCAAATAGATAATGTAGCTGCACTTCAAAGAAGAGTAGTACTTCAGAACCCCAGCAGCCAATCAGCTCAGAAGATGATAAGCCCTCAGGTACAGGACATCACTCAGCTGACTCCCTTCCCTCCCAACGCGATGTTTTTTCTTTCTCTTTAAAAATGCAGCTCTCCGAAAAAGAGCCGGAGTCATTTTCTTTCTTTTCACTGGCTCCCACCTGCTTTCTTCCTCTAATAAATCTTAAACTTTCTACTTAACACTTTGACTCGCTGCGTTATGTGGATTCTTGAACGACTCCGAACCCAACAGTGATGACCTTACCTAGCTGTGAGGTGTTGACAAGTACTGTCTCTAGCTAGACATCCACACTCCTTAGAGGCACAAAAAAGTCAGACCTGGGAGCCAGAGCTACCGTTGTGCTGGATCTTACTGTCACTTAGTAGTATATTCTTGTATGCTAACTAAGACCTTCTAAAGACAGAACAAAACCAATAGAGTGACTGCTGTGGCAGGAATTTCAGGCACTCTGACATGCAGCAGAGAAGATATTATAATAAAAAAAGGCTTATCTGCATAGGTCACATCCTATCCCACTTATATAAAAGGCCATCTCTGATTTTTTGTATCACCCATAAGTTCATTTCCACTCTAGGTCACTCCCCACCTAGTTGCTAGAATAATTATATTCAAATACAGCTTTTATCACATTATATATGTACCTGAAGTATGTATTACTTACTTGTCATATCCTATCTAAACTAATCAATCTAATCTTGAAATGGATATTAAATATGTATTAAGTTATTATATGATGAATATTTTAATCGCATCAAGCTGAGCAGTATAAAGCCTGTCCACCTCTCTCTTCATTAGACTACTGTTTCTGCACTTTCTACTTCACCTCTATTCAAAAGTAGCTTAATATTCATCTCTTCTAAAAAAAAAAAAAAGCTTCCTGCCTCTGGTTACTCTATGGAGCTGCATTCTCTTAGTGTTTATGTTCTCAATTTGGGTTGGATTAACTTGTACCAAATGTCAGATGGATGTTTCAAACAACTTCACTGATTAGGTTCACCTTGTTGGGGCACCATAAACAAAATGCTGATCTGGTTCTCTACTTTTGCAGGCTCTGAAACTAGATTCATTTATCAAATAATTACTGAAAACATTTGGTGATCCAGGCATATCGTCAAGCTTACTATCATTTCTATCCTTAAGAATCTGACATTTTGACAAAGAAACAGACAATTAAACAAGAAATTGCAAAAAAAAAAGAAGTATAAGTGCTCGTATACAGGAAGTACGGCGGTGCTAGGGAGCTTATAGCAGGAGCTCACAACCAATCCAGCAGTGGTCAGTTTAGGCAGAGCTTCCCTGAGAAAGCAGGGCCACAACTGGGACCTGAGCGATGATTAGAATTTAGCCAGCAGAAGAGGCTTGAGACAGAAGCATGCTGCAGTTAGTGCCATTTCCCATGTCACCAGTAGTGTTTTCTACAAATAGCAGGCTTTGAATACCTGTTAACATATAGAAAATATTTAGTCAAACTAAATGAGGATGCCATTATAAACATTCCAACATTCGGAGAAGAATTAGAAATGGAAGGCCACAGAGTCTGGAAATGGCACCTTCCATGGCACATTAGGCCACTGCCAACTAATCTATTTCATTTTTCAGGGCATGCAGCAAGTTCTTTTTTACCTTTTCTCCATTGTGCAGCCACCATCTAATAACACCCTCTATGATTATGTCCAGACTGGCCTTTTGATTTCTTCCATTGGATCTCTGAATTTTGTGCCTATTACTGGAAACTCTTCAAAGGAATTTATTAATTGCTAGACTATGTTGCCATTATCTATAGCAGACATGATGAGGTCAGAGTAAAGAAGCCTAACCACTGTCCAGGGCTCATCACATGAAGCCTCAGGTTTGTCATGACTCTTGACTTCGTTGATGAACTCAGAATTAACTTGATCCAGGATACTGACTTGTTCCAACCAAATTTACCCCACCTAACCACAGATAGAAACAATGACCCTAACCTTTGGGTCCCTGCAAGAAGAGTATATGTACCCTATACATACTTTTGACAGTGCACCCATAACACTTCAGATTGTTTCCAAAAATCAGCTCCTTAGAAGAAGGAGCCTTGTTGTGGTCATCTCTGAATACTCAGCACTTACCACAGGGCATGGAACACAGTAGACATTAAATAAATATTTACTGACTCAATCATTTTCTTCCAGTGTCAGAAAACTACCTGCCACCCAACAATTCACGTGGGGTGTCATACTTCCAAGGATGGTGCTAAACAAGCACTGTGAATTCCTGTTCTCCAGTGTCCTTTTTTCTAGGGTCCATCCACCTTCTCTGAACTGCTTTTTCAGAGAGATTGATTAGGCTTCAGGTCTTTGAGTTATTATCACATTCCAGTTTTTTCTTTCTTGTATTAACCCCAAATGACCTTGATTGAACTTTGGGTTCACCAAAATTTCCTCAGCCATACATTTACAAATGATATCACCCATTACATTCTTTAAAGGTAGCACTGATTATTTTTCTGATTACAAAAATATTACATTTCATTGCAGAAAATTTAGAACAAAGAAAAGTACAAAGAAGAATACAGAACTTAAAAACCCATTTTATATTGATTTTACTCTTGCAACTCTGGAGGATCATATTTTCAGAAAGCTTTATCATCCACTGAATTAGTTGAATGAAAGACAAAAATCCTCTATATCTGATTCTATGAAGATATTTAGATTTGAGTTTTTGTTGCATGTAATGAATGCTAAGTCTTCCAAAAAAAATCAATCGTTTATCCAGTAATATTTGAATATTCTTTTCACAGTGAATAAAACAGGCAAATCCTTGCCTTGGTGAAGCTTATGTTTTAAAATTCATCTACTCACTCAAAATATATAACCAACCTACTATCTGCCAGGCATTGGGCTAAGTCCTGGGGATTCAATGATGAGCAAGATACTCAGGGACTCTCTTTACAATGGAACTTGAATTCTAGTGGCAATATATCATATTTAACTCTGAGGCAGATACAAATATGGATAAGAACCTTACAAGGAAATAAGATGTGCACAAACAGCTGTAATACAAATGAATAATTCAAGAGTTCTCAGTGGGAAAACCAAGGATGATTACTTAGAGATGATATTTTAATTGGGCCTTCAAAAGTGGATAGGATTTGGATGGGTAGTATTAGATAATAAGGTAAATACAGGAACAACTTAGGTAGAGGACCTACATACCAGCAATGTTTGGCAACAGTAAAACCTATACCATAGTGAATGATAGGCACTTATAGCTGATAAATAGAGAGAGACTGGAAAAGAAAGTTTTGGTACTTATCTCCTAACAAATAGATCATTGGCCAAATTTCTATTTTTAATTCACATGGTTTCAGAAGTACATAAGCATTTATGTAGGGGATATTTTTTAAACTATTTGCAAAACATCAAATTTAGTGGAAAATACTGTCATGAACAAGTTTCTCTTCATGTTCCTCAAAGATTTTTTACTTTCTATGACATTGTGGAAAGTATAATTTTTAATTTTTTACAAGAAAAGGAATAAAATATTTCTTTAAATGTATTTTAAAACCATTGTTAAATTTTCATTATATTGTCTTTAAATAAATGGTACTATTTAAAAAATGTTTCAGAACATATTTCTATATGAATCATTTATGTAATTATCTGTAAATACAGGTGGGAATTGCTTCATGCCGTTTTGGAAGCAAGTAATACTGCATTTTTTAGTTGACTAACAAATTATATCTGGCCTGAGCTCTCTGACACTGTGAGAATTTTGAAACTCCATTAGTTGATATGCCTTCCACTTCCCTTAGATGGACCCTAAAGCAGTGAATTCTCCAGCAGGCTATTGTGTCTGGGGCACAAACTCCCCTTTGGGGGTTCTCCTTCCCAGTATCTTTGGAGATCTTCGGAGATCTTTTTCTTTTCCCTTCCTTAACCTGAACACAGAGCATTCCTTAACCTTATAATCGCTCAAGACCCCGTCTATCCTTCTAAAACAATGGAGGAAACAACTTTTAAACCATTAAAAGAACTTTATGCACCATCTTTGGGGACCTGAGAAGTCCAGGTTTCTGGGTCCACTTTCACCTAGAGCAGCTCTGCTTTAACTTTTTTATATGGGGAGTCCATATAAATTTCATGTGGGAGAAAACAAAACTTTTATTCCAGACACTTGCCATGTACCAATCCATTTATCCTCACTCCATCCCAGGAGTGACTCTTTCCAGATGAAAAAACCGGAAGCTCACAGAGAGACCGCGATCCCATGGTTAGAAAGTGGAAGTGCTGAACTATGAGCTCAGTCTTGACCCCAGAGAGTTACGTACGCCCTTTATCAACTGCACTACATTTAAGCTGACTCATGGGGAGGAAGGATCCCACTATGGACAAGCTGCTTTTGGCCCGTGCAGCCTCGGGCGCTGCTCATTGGCTAACGTGCCCAGTGATGTCAAGTCTGTCCCGGGACTTTTACAACAGGACAGGTCAATATTCAGAAGAGACCTCGAAAGGAAAGAGTTGAACATATTGAAAACACCGCACTCGGTCTACGGGTGCCTGAACTCTCCTAGGGTCCGCAGACCTGGGCGGCCACGACGTCACCGAAACGCGTCGCCACCATCGGCCCAGCCCGCCGCCACTGGCCCCGCCCCGCCGCCACTGGCCCCGCCCCCCGTCGTCAGCCAGGTCCCCGCCGCCCGCGTGCGGGTCAGGCCCTGCGCGGGCTGCCACCTATCTCCCGAGCTGTGCGTGGCCTGCGCGGCGGTTGCTGGGCGCCAGGCTGCTCCCGGGGCGGCGGGGGATGCTAGAGGAATTGTAGGTATGGCCCATTTCTCTAGTTCTTTCAATTACTAGGCCTTTGGGCGCTCGTCCCTAGTTTCCCGCGGTCATTTACCTTCTGGTAGCCTCCAGAAGCGTCTGTCGTCCCCGTTCAGTTCAAGGGACAAACGTCGTTTCCTTGTGCCAGGCAGTGATGAAACCGTCGCAGATCTTTTCTTTCTTCTCCCTTACTCTTTACTCCCTCATCTGTTTATCTCTCTTTTTTATTCTCTCCCTTCCTCTTCCGTTACTTTCTCTCATTTTGCAAGTACTGCAAGTGAGAAAGAAGAGGTCTGCCACGAAAGATTGACCACAAAGTTAATTTTATTAAGCGCAGACTGTTGTACAAATGGTGGCTCTCTGCAAAGGAAATTTCAAATGCTCCTGTGACTGGAGATGTGTACCAGGATTGGTTGCTGATCCTGTGAGGACTCCTTACCCCCCACCCCTCCGATTCCAGTTGGCCTTGTCACAGTGGACAAGCACTTTAGATCAATGTTTTTCAAGGATTAAGGACAGTTGTTGCACTGGTGCCGTGCATCACGCACATTATTCAGAAGTCCTTATAAGAGGTGCCAGCTCTGTAGACCTAGACCAGGTCCATGACAACCCGCTATAGGTGTTCTAGGGACTATGAAATATAAGAAGAACCGATGAGGAGAGGCAATTGGCCGGGGTGGCACAGAGGGAAGTCACACCCCGTCCCCTGATTTTCCATAAGGGTAAATAGAATTGTTACCTATCTAACAGAAATGTGGAAAATTAAAATTTATTACTATCACACCTAAGAAATTCATGTCCCAAATGTTTTAGTCACTTATAACTACGAAAAGGGCATTCATGTTTACTGTTTTCTGTGAATAGGAAAAATAATATTGGTTTTGTCAGTTGCCTCTTGTCATAAACTCCTTCCCATTACCAGACAAAAGGAAAAAAGCAGGTGCTGTAATGGTAGTATATAAAGTAACATCTTTATAGCACTTCTCATTTTGTGCATAATTTTCCTATCCGTCCTGTTTAATTATATACTTTTTTGAGATAATGTTGGTTAACAAAACCTCATTTTAATAGGGTGGAAACTAAACAGTGAGATTGAACATTATCTGGAACATAGTATAATAGACATTCAATAAATGTTTGTTGAAGGGATAAATGGATGAGATTCTCAAGGAACCTTGCCTTCGTCACCTTTGTATTCCCTGGACACAAATGTAAGTCTAGCAGAAGAAGCCTGCAAATGTGAATTAAATAGAAAGGTTGAGTGAGTTGCTCACAGGCAGATATTCATCAAATATGTTTAGAGAATCTCTTAATTTGCCAAGCATTGTTTTAGGCATTGTGAATACAACGGTAAGAAAGATCCCTGTTCTCCTGGAGTTTAAATTCTAGTGAGCGTAGACAGAAAATAAACAAATAATATATGAACAAGGAAATTTTGTACAATAGTAAGTGCAGCCAAGAAGTAAAATTGTGGAGAGAAACCTGGGAAGAGGTTTAGATTGATTGGTTAGGGAAGGCCTCCCTGAAGAGCTGATAATTGCCCTGAGACCTCAGTGATATAAAGAAAGCCAACCATGAGAATATTTGGTGTAATCCATTCCTGTGGATGTGGACCCATTGTAAGTAGATCTTTTAGCGAGTAGGATCTTAAGTTGAGACCTGACCTACCTCATTCAAAGTGGGTCTTACTCCTCTTACCGGAGTCCTTAATAAGAGGATAAAAGATAGAGAGAAGCACACAGATAAAAGCCCCAGAGAAGGTGAGAGAGAAAAACCAGAGAAGCTGAGAGAGGACACATAGAAAATAGAAAGGAAGTCACTGAAAGGAAACCCAGGAGAAAAGGGAAAGACCAACAGAGGTCACCATGTGCTTGGCCATGTGACAGAGGAGCTGAGGATCGCCAGTAGCCCGTCTTCCAGGAGAAAGCATCACCTGTTGATACCTTGATTTGGACATTTTCATGGCCTCAGAACTATAAACCTGTAAGTTAATAAATCCCTATTGTAAAAACAAGTCCATTTCTGGTATATTGTATTTCATCAGGTTTAGCAAGCTAAAACATTGCAGGTAAATGAAACTATAATTGCAAATTGGTCTTTCCTACCAAAACTTAAGATAGGAAAGAATTTGGCTCTTTCAAGAAACATCTTAAAGCTGAGTGTAGCTGGAATGTAGAGAGAGTAGTAAAAGATGAGCTTTGAGAGATAGGTAGAGGCCAAATCATATAGGGCATTGAGTAGGCCATGATGGTAAATTTGGAATTTATTTAAAGTGTAATGAGAAACCAGTAGTTAGTTTAGGAAGACAGTGATATGATCTGATTTGGATTGTTAAAAGATTTGTTCCACCTGTATGATGTAAATAGATCATAAGGGTTCAGGAGCAAGATTAGTAGCAGTTAGAAGGCAATTACAGAAGTCCAGGAAGGAATGATGGCAGTTTGGGCTAAAACGGTAGACAAATGGATGGATGTGAGATATGTTTTGGACACCGAGACTACAGATATTTTGAATGTGAGGTGAGGAAAAAAAGAGGAGTCATCCCTAGCTCCTAGGTTTTTGCCTTGAGCTTGAGTGGCTGGTTGTACCATTTGCTAAATACAAAAGATAGGGCATAAACAGTTTGGGGGTGGGGGAGGAAGGAGAGTGTTGGCCTTGGGTAGGAGAATGAGCATTTAATTCTTAATGATAGAAAAAAACTCAGCTAGTATGGGGAGAGATGCAGTTGAATGGGTAGATTCAGTGGTGAGAAGGTAAGGAAATTTCTGCCTGATACTGATTTTCTTTTTCCAAATGAAGTGTAAAGTATAAGGCAAGATCAGTAAGGGGCTGAGAAGGAGAAATGTTTGGACAGGAGGTTTAACCACAAAAGAGAAGGTCTAAAATAGTCATTTTGAGGGATGAAAGCAAACATATCAGAGAAGTACATAGCACAACTGGGCAGTGCTGTGTGGCCATTTGAGTTGTGTGACCTTGTGAGAGGTTGGAGGAAAGATTATAGGAACCAAGGAGATCTGGTCTGAAAGACCAGTATAGGCTGGGTCACCCACCTGGGTATGAGTGGTTTAGTTAGTAGCTAAACTAGTCCTTGAACACAGACTTGCAGCTCAGTCAATTACAGTTTTACTTAGAACATTGGCTCATAGCATCACCTTTTTGAGACCCATACTCTTCTAGCCAATGTGAAAAAAAATTGCCACGTGATTTTTTTGTGGGTTTCTTTTTTTTTTTTTTTTTTTTTTGGTGTGTTTTGTTTTGTTTTAGTCCATACACCCAAGTTGTAGATTTTCATAGGCTTATAATTTTGTCTGCTTTGTCCCTGCAGTTTTTACTTACTAATTTTTTGGCTTGTTTTTTTTCCTTTTTTTTTTTTTTCTTAACTAGTTCCATCAATATGTGTTTATTAAAGTATAAATAAAAGCCATCTCTTAAGTGATAAGGGGAAGATGAAGGATGAAATCTGGAAATCTTGTTGCCTTATAGAGCTGGAATGAACAGTAACAGGGAAACCTGATTTGTAGTGACTCTAGTAACAATAAAAATGATAGACAGCATTTGGATAGCTCTTTATATTTTGTGTCATCATTTTCTTGATTCACTTTATGTTTGTAACTGCCTTTTTCAAATGAGGAAACTGAGGTTCATAGAGATTAAGGGTCTTGACTAAGTATACATACCTAGTAAGCGGCAGCATTATAAACCACAGTGTTGACTCAAAATCACATATGTTTCACTGTAGTACCTTACCGCCTTGCTTTTCACATGCTATTATATTCAAAATGATATCAAAGGAAAACTCTGCTTGGTAGATAGTAATGGCTGGCTCTAACATGCAGAAATGTTTTGTATGTGTTTAAAGCCCAACAATTGCCATCTTGCCTCACCACCCAAGATGCCAAAAGTAAAGAAGGCAAAGCGAAACAATGTGGCCCCAGCCCCTGCTGTTGTGAAGAAGCAGGAAGCCAAGAAGGTGGTAAATCCTCTGAGAAAATGCCCAGGAATTTTGGCATTGCATAGGTTAATAAGCCCAAAAGAGACCTCACTCACTCTGTAAAATGGTCCCCCTACATCTGACTTCAGCGGCAAAGGGCCAGCCTTTACAAGTGGCAGAAAATGCCCCCCAACCCCCCACCCCACCCCGCTGCCATCAACCAGTTCACCCAGGCCTTGGACTGCCAAATAGCTACTCAACTGCTTAAGCTAGCTCACAAGTATAGACCAGAGACAAAGCAAGAAAAGAAGCAGAGGTTGTTGGCCCAGGCTGAGAAGAAAGTTGCCAGTGAAGGGGATGTCCCCACTAAGAGGCCGCCTGTGCTTCGAGCAAGGGTGAACACTGTCACCACCTTGGTAGAAAACAAGAAGACCTGTCTGGTAGTGATTGCACACCTTGTCCTCAGAAAGACCTACACCACTGTCACCTTCACGCAGGTTAACTTTGAAGACAAAGGAGCTCTAGCTAAGCTGGTGGAAGCTATAGGGACCAATTACAACAACAGATATGATGAGATCTGTAGTCACTGGGAAGGTAGTGTCCTGAGTCCAAAATCTGTGGCTTGCATTGCCAAGCTGGAGAAGGCAAAGGCTAAAGAACTTGCCATTAAGCTGGGTTAAATGTACACAGTTGACTTTTCTGTACATAATAAAAGTCCTCCTCCTGAAAAAAACATTGTGGGATTAAATAGATCATCTGTTGTGTTCAGTAATTCAGAGAATTCAGAAATGATTATGAACTCACCACAGATTTAATCTAGTAGGGGAATAGAGGGGAATGCAAGTCACTACGAAGCATTTCTTGGACACAGTGATGGTTGAATCTGTGTGCCAGCTAGGCTATAGTACCCAGTTATTTAATCAAACACTAATCTAGATGCTGCTTTGAAGGTATTTTGTAGATGTCATTTATATCTACAATTGGTTAAATTTAAGTAAAGTAGATTGCCCTTGGTAAGTCAGAAGGGCCTCTTCTAATCAGTTGAAGGCCTTAAGAAGAAAACTGTGGTTTTCTGGAGAAAAAGAAATTCTGCTTCAAGACTTCAGCATAAATTCTTGCCTTTTCCAGTCTAGCCTGCCTTAAGGATTTCAGACTCAAGACTGCAGCACCAACTCCTGTCTAAGTTTCCAGCCTGCCAGTCTACCCTACAGATTTCAGACTGACAAATCCCCACAATCACATGAGCCAACTCCTTAAAATAAGTTTTACATGTATATGTATACATCCTACTGTTTCTGTTTTCTCTGAAGAACTCTGATACAGATTTTGGTACTGAGAGAGGGTCTAGAGGAACAGAATCTTAAGGATGAGTTTTCTGAATTGAGTCTGAGGTTTCTGGACTTGATTCTCTAATCTGATTAGATTTAAAGGCACTAATAACATATTTCCAGTGGTAAAGAGGGCACCGATCATCTTGGCATGATGTGGCAACAGAGATATGCAAAATTTCACCATTGAATACTCTTAATCAAATGTTTATAAAAGGCAAGTTTCCATGCGACCATGTACTTGTTACCTTCGAACTGATGAGTATAATGGAATTGCCTGCTTGCTCCTAACTATACTGAAAAAAGTAGGGAAAGAAAAAGATGAACTCATGGCTTCAAGTTCTCAGCCCAAGTGATGCATAAATAACCTGAAGGTTTCTATGTCTTTCCTCAAAGAAACCCATATCTCTTATAGTTGGAGAGCTGAGATTTCTGAAACCAAATCCAGAGTCTTATTCTGCAAGTGGCTGAATTACAATGCAAATTGAATTCCCAACTAGCAGAGTATCTGTTGTTAAAGTGAGGGCATTGATCAGAAAGGAATGTGATCCTAAAAATCTGAATGGAGACATATAGGCAGATCCTGATGATGCTGAAGATGTTGAACCCCTAAATTCTGCTGAGTCTTCTATACCAGTAGAAGTGGCCCTTCTATCCCTGTTTAAGAAGGTTAACTCTGCTTTGCCTAAGAAATCCATAATGGCTTCCCCCGAGGTAGGTGCCTTGTAAGACACTGAGAATTCTCAGGATCCACCTGCACAACCACTTTTTGCTTCTAAAGACCTTTAGCTAGACTAAGTGCCAACAAGTCCTGAAGGATGAGAAACAAAGTGTGACCTATGAGGAGGTATGCTACACTCCACACCAAAGAACTGCATCATTTTTCCAATTAATACAGACAAATTGGGTAATATATGTCATGAAATGGATATTAAAGATGTGGAATGATACTGAAAGGAAGATGAAGTTGGATAAGGCTGAATTTATTGATATGGGCCCACTAAGCAGAGATCCTGGATTCAATGTAGTAGCTCAAGGGATTCAGAAAGGTTCTAACAGCTTGTTTGATTGGTTGACTGAAACATGGACCAAGAGATGGCCTATATTAAATAAAGTTGAAATGCTGAAACTATCATGTTATACTGTAGAAGAAGGTATCCAAAAGCTTAGGGAGACTGGAATGTTTAAGTGGATTTATCATGTAAGACCTGCTCACCCACCCTGGAAAAGCCCAGTGGACATACCTTTCACCATAACTATGAGAAATAAACTTGTGAGGGGAAACACAGCATACTTCAAGAACTCTGTAGTTGCTCTTCTGTGTAGGTCAGAAATTACAGTGGGAAATGCTGCCACTGAACTGAGATTCTTAAATATAATGGAGAAAATTGGATCCTATAGTGACAGGGGCCAACTGGAAGCACTTAATCACCAAAGGCAAGGCGGATGTGGTTACCAAATGAAGAGCAGGTTCAAATCAGTAATAAGAATAGTCTGATTCACAGAGTCCTATGGCATTGGCTAGTTGATCTTGTGTCCCTATGAAAGAAATAGATGGGCAGTCTGCTAAATCCTTACTTGTAGAAGCAAAGGAGTTCTAGGTAAAGTAAACAGAAATCCAACTGGAATCACCAAAACAGAATTAAAGCCCCTCAACCAATTCCTAGATTTGAGCCAGTTTACTAACCCAGAATGCTTTAAATGAAGGGGAGTCTGGTTCCCCCTGAGAAAAGGACCCTGCTAACTGCCAAAAATTTATACTGCTAGTCTTTCTTCCAGTCTTCCCCTTGGAGACTTATGGCCATTTACCAGGATGACTGTACAGTAGGGGAAAGGAAACAGATTTTTGGTGGATTACTGGACACTGGCTTTGATCTCACACTAATTCCAGGAGACCTAAAATGTTACTGTGAGCCACCAGTCAGAGTATGGACCTATGGAGGTCAGATGGTCAATGGAGTTTTAGCTCAGATCCATCTCACAGGGGGTGCAGTCAGTCCCTGAACCCATCTAGTAACTATTCCCCCAGTTCTGGAAGGCATAATTGGAATAGACATACTCAGCAACTGGCAGAATCTCCACACTGGTTTCCTTACCAATGGAGTGAAGACTATTATGTCAGGAAAGACAAGTGAACATCGCTAGGAATGACCTCTAATTAGAAAAGTAGTAAACTAAAGCAATACCACATTCCTGAAGGGACTGAAGAGATTACTGCCACTATCTAGGACTTGAAGGATGTAGAGGTGGTGATTTCCTCCACATTCTCATTCAACTTCCCTATTTGGCCTGTGCAGAAAACAGATGGAACTTAGAGGATGACAGTGAATTATCATAAACTTAACCAGTTGGTGATTCAAATTGCAGCTGCTGTTCCAGATGTAGTTTGAGCAAATCAACACATTCCTGGTAACTGGGAGGCAGCTATTGCTCTGGCAAAGGATTTTTTTTTCTCAATACCTGTCAAAAAGACCATCAGAAGCAGTTTTCTTTCAGCTGGCAGGCCAGCTGTCTATCTCAGGCGTGTATCAACCCTCCAGTCCTATGTCATAATTTAGTCCATATAGACCTTGATTGCCTTTCCCTTTCCTAAGACATACCACTGATCCATTACATTGATGACGTTATGGTAAATTGAACCTAGTGCGCAAGAAATAACAACTACTCTAGACTTAGTGGTAAGACATTTGTATGTCAGGAAGTGAGAAATAAATCTGACAAATTCAAGGGTCTTCTACTTCAGTGAATTTTCTAGGGTTCCAGTGATGTGAGGCATGTCAAGATAGCCCTTCTAAGGTGAAGGATAAGTTGTTGCATTTGTCCTACAATCAGAAAAAGGTAAAGAGAAGGACAATGCCTGGTGGGCCTCTTTAGATTTTGGAGGCAGTATATTCCTCATTTTGGTGTACTGTTTCAGCCTATTTACTCATTGACTTGAAAAGCTGCTAGTTTTGAGTGGGACACAAATCAAGAGAAGATTCTGTGATGGGTCCAGGCTGCCATGCAAGCTGCTCTGCCACCTGGGCCATTTGATCCAACAGATCCCAATGGCACTTGAAATGTCAGTGGTACATAGAAATGCTGTCTAGAGCCTTTGGCAGGCCCCTATAGGAGCAAAGTCCTGCCATCCCCTGCAGGTAACTACTCTCCTGATTCAGGGCACAGATTTGCCTTGCCTGCACATAGTGCTTCTGCCAAAATACCGTATGTGGACTTACAGAATGCCTTATCCACCGTCATCATACACAGTATTGTCTCATTAAGGAAATCACTTCACAATAAGTGTGCACCAATGGGCCCATTATGGAATTCATTGGTCTTGCCATGTTCCCCATTGTCCTGAAGCAACTGGCTTGAGAGAACATGGAGTAGTCTTTTGAAGACAGATCCAGCACTAGAGGGCAGTGCCTTGTAAAGCTCGGGCAATGTTCTCCAGGAGGCTGTATATGGTCTAAATTAGCATGCAATATATGGTGCTATTTCTCCCATAGCCAGGATTCACAGGCCTAGGAATCAAGGGGTGGAAATGGAATGCCACACTCACTATCACCATGAGCAACATTTTTGCTTATTGTCCCTATGACCTTGTGATCTTCTGATCTCTTAGAGACCTTACTTCCAAAGGGAGAAACACTTCCACCTGGAGACTCAACAATGCTTCCATTGAACTGGAAGTTAAGACTGTTCCTGGCCACTTTGGGCTTCTCAAGCTTCTGAATGAACAGGCAAAGAAAGGAATTACTGTACTCGGTGACTGATCTTGATTACCAAGGATAAATTTGACTGCTACTACACATTGGAGGTAAGGAAGACTGTATCTGGAATATAGGAGATCCCTTAGGGCATCTCTTAGCACACTCAAGCCATGTGATTGAAGTCAATGGAAACCTACCACAGCTGAATTCAGGCAGGGGTAATAATGGCCCAGACCCTTCAGAAATTAAGGTTTGAGTCATCCCACCAGGCAAAGAACCACAACCAGTTGATATACTTCCTGAGGGCAAAGGGAGTGTGAGGGGATAATAATGGAATTATGGAACAATTATGGAATAATAAAATGGAAGAAAGTTATAAATACTAATTTTAACCACATGGATAGTTGCAAAAATGAGAACTGTAATTGTTATGAGTATTTCTTCCATTTATATGCATATACATATATATCTTTTTTTCTTCTTTCCCTTATTGCCTTATCATATAACATAAGATGTATTAACTTTACTTCATAGTATTGTTTAGGGATTGAATTATGTACCATAGAAAAATCTGTTTTTAATCTTAATCCATTCCTGTGGGTGTGAACTCATTGTAAATGGAAACTTTGATGAAGTTATTTTTAGTTAAGGTGTGGCCAAATGAATGAAGATTGTCTTAATCCTATTCACTGGAGACCTCACAGAGAAGGCCACAGAGAAGAGCCACAGGAAGCATCTGGATGTTGAAAGTCAACAGAACCCAGGAAAGAAGGGAGAAGATGCTGCCGTGTGTATTGCCATGGGACAGAAGAGCCAATGAACAAGGATCACTGGCAACAAGCCCCAGAATGCCATAGTCTTTGGGAAGAGAGCATCACCTTGCTGATGCCTCAATTTTGGACTTTTCCTTGTCTCAAACTGTGAGCATGTAAATTACCATTGTTAAGTCAATCCACCATACAGTAATTGTTTTAGCAGCTAGGAAACTGAAACAGTATTTAAGTATTGTTAACTTTACATCATAGTATTTAAGCTACTAGATATCAAGGAGAAGAGTGCCCATCATCCAAAAACTTTGCATCCTCTTCCAGGGAAAGTTTTGGTGCATTTTTGGTTGTATACAGTATAGTTGTATCATGTTATGTGGAAGTATGATGTTGAAATTGTCTCTATTTAGAGATTAAGTATGATTAATCTTAAATTAGGGCAAATCTGTGCCCTGAATCAGTGTTTATTCCGGTAAGAACAAACCACGGCCCCTTCCGTGGTGGAAGTGATTCACTGTAATCAACTTGTCACCAGGTGGCCCTACTAAAGCATTGGGCCAGTTCCTTAAATAATATTTTAAGAAAAGCAGAGGATTTGGGAGGCAGTATACAAAATGCATAAAGTTTCAGAGACGTGAAAGAACATGGCTGGCATCTGCTCCAGAGTTCTGGTTTCAAAATGGCTTTCTGCCAGGATGCTCCTCTCTAGGCTTCAGCTTCTCTCCAAAATGTCACTCTCAGTTGCTCTTGGGGCATTTGTCTTCTCTTAGCTTCTCTGGAGCAAAAGTCTGCTTTCAAAGGCCATCTCCAAAATGTCTCTGTAATCTGAAGCTCCTCTCTCTGCTCCTGTGCGTTCTTCAAAGTGTCCCTCTTTGCTGTAGCAAGCTTGCTCCTTCTGTCTGAGCTTATATAGAGCTGCAGTAATTTAATTAAGACCCACCCTGAATGGGTGGAGCAACACCTCCATGGAAATTATCCAATCAGAGTCATCACCCACAGTTGGGTGGGGCACATCTCCATGGAAACACTCAAAGAATTACAATCTAATCAATACTGATACATCTGCCCACACAAGATTGCATCAAAGATAATGGTGTTTTGGGGGACATAATACATTCAAACCGGCACAGTCAGCAATGCAATAAAGCATTTTAAGGGCATGGACTATATAGATTGAGACACAACTGGGTTCAAATCCCAATTTTACTACTTCCAATGGAAGGAAATAAGTTGCAGTTCCACTTAGTTTATACTTACTCTGTATTCATTATAATTTTTGAAGGAAATGTCAGTTATTATATAGCCAATTATTAATGTTACTACCAAGTTTAATTGGTATTTCTTAAATATCAGGGGCTGAGGTGAGGTGGAGTGATTTTGGCTAAGCCGCCAAGTGAATCATCCACATTTAAAGGACTAAGAATTGACCACAAATCTTTGTTCTTCTGTGGTATAGTCACTAGATGTCACTATTCTACAACATTGCTTCAATAGAATAAAACCAAAGTACTTTACATGAACACACACCAAAGAAAAGACAAGAAGCTGATTATATTAAATGATGTACATATATAGTTACAAGTTATTTATGTAAGAAGTGAAGATCACAAGCAGCATGCACTGCTCTCCTCTCACCCTGTGTCTTAATAGGTTCATAAAAGAATAGAATCATAAACTTAAAACTGATAGAGGCCTTATGACATAATCTAGGATCCTTCCTCCCCACCTTATTTTGTAGGTTTGGAATTGACGTACAGAGAGGTGAAGTGACAAATGATTTACTCAATATTATATAGCAAATTAAAAGGAGAGAATTTAGATTGCCCAACTTTTTTACAATACTTCACTGTGTCCATTATTAATATATACTCTCAAATAGATGTTCTAATCAAACAAGGTGAAAACTGAACCTCAAAATCCATCAATATATTCCACTGCTTTAAAGTCAAAGCTTGGCAATATGAAGATTGTACTTAGTGTTACTAATAAAAATTCTCAATTCAATACCACAATTTTTGCTATGAGCTGTAAAAACATCTCATTTAATTCCCATCTCCACAATAGCAAGGGGTGTGTGTGTGTGTGTGTGTGTGTGTGTGTGTGTGTGTGTGTGTTTTCTGCCTCATTCCAAAAAGGATTTTAGGATGCTTATTGAAATCAATAGAACATAATATAAAAAATACATGCATTATCAGAAAGAATGAAAGATAAACCAGTATACAGTCTTACTTTAGTAAGCAATAGTCATGCCATGAAGTTCGATAAACTTACCCAGAAAACTCATATTTGGTTGTGTGTTTTCAAATTTGATTCTGCTTTTCCTGACAGTACAAAGCAGGAAAAGTAGATCATACTAGGCTCTTTAAAAGACCATGAGAGGTTTATGCAAGATCATATAACTAGTAGATTTCTGATTACAAAGCCCTCATTCTTTCCATTATCCAGACATATAATGAGAGGACTCCTAACAGAATGCAGTCATTGTAACACTTAGACATCTGGATTACCACAATTACTTCTGAATTGTATAGGTAGGCTTTTGCTTGCACCAAATTTATTTCAAACAGTTGCACAAGATTCAAACAGTTGCACAAGAACTTTTGACAAAACATTCTTCTATTGAGAATGACTCCTAAAAGAAGTTAAGAGAAAGGTAAAATTCATGAATTTAATTTATCAACATTTTAAATTACAAAATTAATATTATATTAAGGAAATAGGCATTTAAAAATACCTAATTTCTATTTGGTCAGATAAGCGATAGAAAGTGATGCCCAGAGGAAAAGATAAATCCAAAGGAAGATAGAGATAAGGACATTTTTAGAGTCAAGAAGAAAGGGGTCAGGCATAATATTTAAAAAGAAGGAAAGGGGCATGGGGGGAGCTAAGTCTGATATATTCTGCCTAGCTTGATTCTGATGCCTACATTACTTGGGTATCTGGTTTTTCCTCTTCTGCTTCATTCACCTAGAATTGGGTCAAACATCCAACCTAGTCAGGGTCCTACTACTTGAAAACTTCCACTGTTTAGGTTTTTATTGTATAAAAACAGAACCTTTTTCTAAGTTGTCCTACTGATTTGTCTGCTTTTGCAGCATAATCATTAAGGATTTTATTCATTCCGTAATTTGCATCCTTTTTCTTAATGTATTGAAAAGCCTGTTGGTTTTGGAATCTTTTACTCTTTGACCAAAAATATGCCTTTCTTTGCTAACCACCACTGAAATGTTTTTGTTTTGTTGTTACTTTGAGTACCTGGTATTTTTTATTCTCAGTTCATTTGATGTTTATTCCACAAATATTTATTGTGTGCTTATTATGTGTCAGGCATTGTGTAGATCAAGGGCAAAACCAGATATAGTCCCTATGCTCATGGAGTCCATAGATTTCCAGTTCCCTCCAGGATGAAATAGACATACTACAGCCTATCGTTCCCTGCTACTTACAACTAAAATTCTGGATAAAATGGAAAAAGAAAAACCACAACTAACTACTAGGGAACTCTGAAAAGTAGAGGCAGACTGTGAAGGGGAGTCAAAACTTCAAGAAGTTACCTATACAAGGCTGAATTTCTCTTTTCTCTCATGTCTTTGATGTGAAGGGAGATCTAAGTCAGGTAACTGTATAAGGGCAGCACAAGAGGCCAAAACCACAGGTATGTTTATGGCCTAAGGAACTGGGAAAATGGGTTCCTATTATCCACAGAGAGTGTAAGGAATCCTTATTTTGTTCCCCCTTTTTTTCCTCTTGCAGTTTTGCCTGAGGTCAGGCCTTATTTATGGGAGCGTGGGCAGAGAGAGAGAAATCCCATCTTCTGGCCAGGGGAACCAGGAAAATAGAATTTGAAAGTTAGTAGGGGTGGGGGCATTTCAGGAAAGGAGGAAGGTAGAGAATAGGGTTCCTTAATTCTGTGTATGAACTCAACCAAGTCCTTGGGTCACCCCAAACTGTGCATATCTGAAACAGACCCCAGTGAACTATGATGTAAACCACTGTCCAAGTCACCAACTAAGCCCTGAGTGGCACATGCATGGAACAGACCCAGGGCAGCCTAGCAGAAGCTTTGAAAACTGAATTGATTGGAACCACTGCTCACAGAAATCAAGTGAAAGCTTACAGTCTGCATCTAACCAGGTTGATTGCCTGCTGAAACAAACAAACAAAAAAAAACATATTTTAAAAATTCACCAGAGGACCTAGAGTTTACATAACAGAATGTGCAGGATATATCCAAAATTACTCAATATATAAAGAACTAGGAAATGGCTATCTCAAGGGAAAAGAATCTCGCCAGATGCCAACCCAAGATAACACAGATGGTGGAACTATCAGACAAAGACTTTAAAGCAACTATTATAACTATGTTCCATGAGGTAAAGGTAAGCATACTTATAATGATTGGGAAGATATTAGTTCATCGCAGAAAATTAGAAATCATAAAAAAAAGTGAAAAATTGTGAACTGAAAAATATGGTATCTGAAATTAAAAATTCACTAATGGGCTCAATAACAGAATGGAAATGACTGAGGAAAGAGTCAGTAAACTTGAAGTTAGATCAATAGAAATTATCCAATCTGAAAAGCAAAATGAAAAAAGAATTGAATAATAAAATGAAGAGTGCTTTGAGAACATTTGGGACAATATGGAGTTTACAGACTAATGAGGCAGGTGCATTAAACAAATAATCATCCTAATGAATGTATAATTATAAACTGAAATAAGTGCTCTGAAGAAAATTATCAGGATTCCACAAGAACATACATATAACAAATGGGCCTGATTTTGACTAAGGACAGAAGTGGTGTCATGTATATTTCTTTAAGTACATGGCTCAACATGGTCCTTGAGCTAAGGGATAAAAAAGAGCAAACAAAATGAAAGGGAGTTTGGTGGTGCAGTGTTTCAGTTAGAAGAAAAAGCAAGTTTTAAGGCCCTACAGAAGGAACCTGGCAACTCTAAGAAACTGAAAAAATGCTAGAGTTACTGGGAGTGAAACAAATAGACGGGAAATGGTATAAAATTATGTTGGAGAGGGGACCAGGGACCACATTGTACAGAACTCTATAAGCCATGTTAAATATCTTTCTTTGTCCTAAGGGCAGTGGAAAGCTAGTGAAGAGTACTGGGAGACACAGTCAGTGATATGTTGAGAGATTGAGGGACTGAACCTTCAAGATCACCAACTTTTATCAGTTGAGTAGATGATAAGCCTACAAAGGAAACAGAGAAGGAATAAGAAGTGTGCGTGTGTGTGTGGGGGGGGGGCGGGGGTTTGTGCGGTGAGAGTATGGTTTCACAGAAGCCAAAGTAGAATGGAATGTTTCGTCATGTCATTTGTTCACATGGAGTTTATTTGTGATGGTAGCTAGAATTATTTTGTGGAATGACAGGAGTAGAATCTCAACTTTAGTACATTGGGAGTGAGTGCTTGGTGGGGAAATGAAGACTGTGAGAACTGCCCACCAATGTTTATTGGTGAAGGGAAGGAGAGAGATAGGGTAGTAACTGAAAGGGGTTGTGGCATTTCTGGGAATCTTTTTATTAAGAAAAACTCTTTTAAATTTCATTGGGAAGGATCTAACTGAGAGGAAGTGGGAGAGAAGAGAACATTGATACAGGCAGAGAAGGGACTGTTGATAGTGAAAAATTCTTGAGAAAGCAAAAGGAGATATGATCCAAAACACAATGGTCTCATTGTTTAGAAAGAAGGGCACTTCCTTTTAATTTAAGAGGAGGAGAAAAGTAGAGGATAGGTTTGTACATGGAAATTGGAGGCAAAGATATCTACTGAGAGTGAGGGGGAATTTGTGGAGAATCAGTGGTTTAAGAAAAATGAAAGGTTTGGGAATGGTCATTGGGGAAATGAATTGACAAGAGAATGATATGTTAGGATCAGCCCATTTGAGGCTGTTAATTATATATTATAGAGATGTCATGTTACTGTTTAGTGTAGCCTTCTATAGAAGTTTGCTCAGTTAAGGGAATGGAAGAAATGGTATCATAGGGATGGTGCAGCATTGAAGTTTTTCTAGAAAAGTGCAATAACAAAACAGAAAACGAGGCTAAGGGAATTTAGGATATTGGTAACAATGTTTTCAGGATGATGGATTGCAGATTTTGAATACAAAAGGAATTAAAGAAAAGGAAAAACCAAAGATTGAGCTAAAGGTACCATTGCAACTGCATATCCTTATGAGGTTGAAGAATGATTAAAGGGAAAGAAGCAAATGTAGTTGAAATCAAGCTTATATTTGCAGGCAGCATGCTTAGATACTTTAGAAAATACAAAATACTCTACAGTCAAATTATCAGAATTAAATAAAAAATTTAAGGACTGGATACCAAGTAAATAAAAATTACTTGTATTTCTATATATTAGCAAAAAGGGGGAGGGGATGTTAAATGATGCTATTTGTAGCAGAATCAAAAAATAACAAATATATGGAAAAAAGTAATGAAGCTGCATAAGATCTCTAACTGAAGAAGTAATGAAAGCTGTGGAAAACCTCTACAGTGAAAACTGCAAAACATTATTATGGCAAAATAAAGAAAATCTAAATAAATAGAATGATTTACAATATCCAGGGATTGGAGGACTCAATATTCTTAGATGTCAATTCTCCCAAAATGATCTATAAATTCAATGCAATGTCAGTCAAAATTCCAGCTGTGTTTGTGTGTGTGTATGAATTAACAAACTGTTTCTAAAATTTATATGGAAAAATAAAATAGTCAATCCAATTCTAAGGAATAACAAAACTGGAGAACTTACACTATTAGGTATCAGTACCTATTGTACAAGCACTATACATATTGGCCTTAGGATAGACAAATGGGCTAGTAGGACAAATGGAAAACAAAAATAGTTTCATGTACATATGATTACCTGATTTACAACAAAGGAGACATGGAAATGCAATGGGTAAAGGATTACCTTTTTAATGAATGGTGCTGGGTCAATTAGATATCCTTATGGGGAAAACTAATTTTGACCCCTTTCTCATACTAAATGTAAAAATCAATTTCAGATGGATCAAAGACTTAAGTTATGGGAGGCAAAACCATACTGCCTCTAAAAGTTTATAGAGGAGAATACTTTATGACTTTAGGGCAAGCAAAGAATTCTGAAACTAAAAACTCTAAAAGCTCTTTTATAAAGGAAGAAAACAATAAATTGGACTAAGTTAACATAAAACTTCTCTTTGTTCACAGACATTGTCAGTGTGAAAAAAGCACAGTGGGAGAAGATATTTACAATTTATATATCCAACAAAAGATTCTTATCTAGACTACATAAAGAACTCCAGAAAATCAATAACAAAAAAGGCAGCCAACACAATAAAAAAAATGAACAAAAGGTTTGAAAAAAACACTTTACTAAAGAAGAAATAATGTCCAATAAATATATGAAAAAGTGTTCATTAGTCATCAAGAAAATGCAGATTAAACCCACATGCAATATCACAAAGAAAAACTAAAAGAAAAAGTACAATAAAAAGGTTAACAAAGATGTGGAAAAACTGGAAATATGAAATATATTGAATTGCTATCAGAAGAATAAATTGAAAAAACTATTTGGCATAATGTAGTGTCATTGAACATACTCCTACTTAATGACCTAGCAATTCCAGAGACGAATGTGTAGATGCCCACCAAAACACATGAACACAAAAATTCATAGCACTCGTCATAATATCCAAAAATGTCCTTTATGTAGAAGGATAAATTTTAGTGTATTCTTGGAATAGATTACTATACAGTTATGAGAGGGAATTAATTACAACTATTCTTGCTATATGCAAGAGCACAGACAAATCTCACAAAAATAATGTTGAGCAAAAGAAGTCAAATAGAAAGACTTCATTTCTTGAAAGTTAAAAAACAGGCAAAATTAATCTAAGGGTGTTAGGAGTCAATATAGTAGTTACCCTTAAGGGAGTATTTAGCGACTGAAAAGAAGACATTAAGGGAGTTTTGGGGGGTGGTAATCTTTTGTTTCTTGATCTGGGTGCAGGCTACTCAAGTGTGTTCACTTTGTGAAAATTCACAGAACTATATGATTATCATTTGTGAACTTTTTGAATGTGTGTTATACCTCGATAAAAAGAGAAATTAAAACTGTACGGAGTTCCTTTTCTTATAGGTGAGAAATTAGTAAAAGTATATCCATATGCTTCCTTATTTGGTAGCAGTACAAAAGGGTCAGACCATTGTCTAGACCAAAACCCTCCCTTGCCTGTGAAGAAAAAATTCCTTTTTTTTGCATTGAATCAGGAACAGAATCTATTTTCTGTTTCAGACATATCAGATATTCCCTAATTTTCTGTTTTCTGCCAAATTGAATAAGAATAGGGCATTTGTGCATTCTGTTGTCTTACCCACTAAGAGAAAGTTGGACAAACTTTTAAACTTGATACACACCCACTCCAGATCGGGTAGAATCTTCTGTCTGAAGCAATCAGACAGAAAAACTTAATTCATCATAAAATTTGGTAAAAATGCTCTCAGTGTAAGGCAAGGATGGGGATTGTACTCAGCTAGAAGACAGGATTTCTGCCATTGTTGGCCTACTGCCTACAGCTTTATTCCAGCTCTTGTCAGATGGTCCCAATTACTTATCAGGGCCTGTGTCTGTCTGCACTCTAAGAAAAATAATAATCAAAATAACTATCATTTATTGAACACTAACTCTGCTAGGCATTGTAGGAAGCAGTTATTTATTTATTAATTTGAGGAAAAGTAAAGAGGGCCTGGCTCACATCCCACTTAACTAGCTGTGTGACTTTGGGAAAAAGTCCTTAACCTTCCTTGGACTCAGTTTCTACATTTGTAAAATGGGGATAATGATAGTACTACACCTCATAAACCCGTTG
Organism: Choloepus didactylus; assembly: GCF_015220235.1. Lineage (NCBI taxonomy): Eukaryota > Metazoa > Chordata > Mammalia > Pilosa > Megalonychidae > Choloepus > Choloepus didactylus. The sequence goes on along the minus strand of NC_051309.1, from coordinate 112,345,431 downwards.
TGACAACTGAATGAAATAATTCATGTTAAGTGCCTAACATAGTTCAATTTGTGTCGCAATTACTGAATAATTTACTCCTCAAATAATGAATTAAGCACTATTGATAGCATTATTTTACAGCTAAGGAAACTGAGACCAAAGGCTATAGACCACTTCCCACAGCTATTAAATGTTAAAGGAGAGAATGAAATATATGTCTATTCAAAGCCTTTGCTTTTAGCCACTATGCACACCACCAACCAATTCCCTTCTTGGCAGATATGCAGGATGTTGAATAATTGCCAGGCACAAATATTGCAGCTCAGTATCAAGCTTCACTTATAACTGCAAACCTGAACATTTATTATTGAGACCTCTTACCTAGGTTTCAAAGCTCTAATGCATAAGCTACTTGCCTGGATTCTAAACCCTGCTATCCTGATCATGAAATGCTGCCTGGTTTCTTGATTTCTCTACTTGTATGATTCTTGGTGTCATGTTTGCCTGGTCCTAGTCTATCTGCTTAGTTATGACATGCAGCTTCTCCTCATTCAGATCACACCTCAAATGTCATTCTGTAACATCACCCTGGTTTATTTTTTTCAGTCTTATCACAGTTTGAAAATACTGTTTATTGTCTTCCCTTTCCCCTCAACAAGATGTAAGTTTCATGAAGCAGAAACCTAAATTCATGTTTTGTCCTTCCTTTTTCCACTTTCTCTTCAGAGCCCGGAGGAGTAGGAAGTCAAAAATTATCAAAAAAGAATGAACTTTCTGTCCTGACCTCATGGTTTATGTGCACCTCAATCCAAACTCTTTAAATGGTCCTAACCCTCAGGCTACCCCTTTAGAACTTGGCACAGCTTAGGCTATTCACCCAACCTCCTTGTTCTCATAACTGCTTAGCTCCTAATCTAAAAGCTGATGTTAATTTAATGACATAAGAATACACAGTAGTAAATTTGATAATCTCTTCAATCTTCTACTTTAAGGGATTTGTAGATCTGATTTTTTCTCATCAGATTTTTAGAATAAATGGTATTCTCTGCTTTAGTAAGTCATAAAATCAGTTATGATCCCTTATAGAATTTTACACACTAATATTTTGGTTATTTCATTAAAGCAAGGTAACATGTTTAAAGCACCTGGCATATGGTAGGTACTCAAATGTTAACATTCCTTTTCCCTTTCTTTTTATTTAAAATTTTTCCTAGTAAAATTGCTTGCCTATTTTAAAAATATAGATGCTTGAAACATTAGGGGGTGTATCTGTTTCCTAGATCTGCCACTACAAATTTGATGGCTTCCCACAACAGAAATTTATTCTCTCACAGTTCTGGAGACCAGAAGTCTGAAATCAGTGTGTCAACAGGGCCTCACTCCCACTGAAGATCTAAAGGAGAACTCTCCTTGCCTCTTCCAGTCTCTGGTAGCTGTAGGTGTTACTTGGTTTGTGGCAGCATAATTCTGTCTTCATATGGCCTCCTGTATGTCTCTGAGTTTTTTGCCTTTTCTGTCATTTATAAGGACACTTTTCATTGGATTTAGGCCCATCCTGAATCCAGGGTTATCTCCTCTCAAGATCCTTAACTTAATTACTTCTGCAAAGACCCTTTTTCCAAATAAGGTCAAATTCACAGATAATGGGAGTTAGGACTTGGACATATCATTTGGGGACCACTGTATGTTCCCTATAGGGGGTTATGTTCTGGTAGAGTATCTAAATAATTAGAACTTGGGAATCTGCTTTAGTTAACTCAAAAGTTGAGAGAAAGAGATTTTCTTAAGGCAAAGGCACTCTCCCTACATTCAAAAGCTAACAAAGAATCACAGAGGTGAAAACAACTGATATTTTAAAATAAAAGTTTCTTAGACTTAATTCTTCTTTCAATGTAGTTCTACTTCATTCTTATTCAAAATAAAACCTTATAGATAAATTAAATTTTTGATCTACAGACCTTTCAGATGGATTATGTAAAAAAAAAAATCAGTAACTTACAGATATAGGTATTAATGTAGTTGATTTTCAATTTAATTTCAATTTTAAATTTCCTGTAGTCTCATACAGGAGCATGACTGCAGGTAGAGTAAATCAGCAGTAGAAATTATCCCAAACATACTTGTTCTGTGCATGTAGTAAAGAACTGAGTTTTCTGATAGATGCTATTAAGTGATGGTCCAGCCCTATGAACTATTGAGAAGTGCTAAATTTCTGTTTTATAATCATTTTAAAAAGTTATGCATATGGCAAAATGAATATTTGGAGCTGTTCTGAGTATGAAGATATTTGATAATAGAATTTTATGATAAAAAATCATTAAAAATTAATTCCACATAACCATATTTGTTTTCACATGGATTTATTGTCCTGTTTTTTTCATTCAAATTCTTTTTCTTTTAACTCTTAGCATGTACACCACAAAACTGAGCAACGAACATGTGGAGAACAAAAGTCCCCAACCATCTCCAACTCCTCAGGTAAAAACTTAACACTGTATTATATTATATAAAAATATGTCTGGAGGCGGGGCAAGATGGCAGACTGGTGAGCTGTATGTTTTAGTTACTCCTCCAGAAAAGTAGGTAGAAAGCCAGGAACTGCGTGGACTGGACACCACAGAGCAATCTGTCTTTGGGCATACTTCATACAACACTCATGAAAATGTTGAACTGCTGAGATCAGCGAAATCTGTAAGTTTTCGCGGCCAGGGGACCCGCGCCCCTCGCTGGCAGGCTCAGTCGCGTGGGAGGAGGGGCTGTCAGCTCCGGGAAGGAGAAGGTAGAACTGCAGTGGCAGCCCTTATTGGAAACTCATTCTACTGATCCAAACTCCAACCATAGATAGACTGAGACCAGACACCAGAGAAACTGAGAGCAGCCAGCCCAGCAGAGAGGAGACAGGCATAGAAAAAAAAAAACAACACGAAAAACTCCAAAATAAAAGCAGAGGATTTTTGGAGTTCTGGTGAACACAGAAAGGGGAAGGGCGGAGCTCACGCCTTGAGGCGCATATGCAAATCCCAAAGAAAAGCTGATCTCTCTGCCCTGTGGACCTTTCCTTAATGGCCCTGGTTGCTTTGTCTATTAGCAATTCAATAACCCATTAGATTTCTGAGGAGGGCCCTTTTTTTTTTTTTTAATCCTTTTTTCTTTTTCTGAAACAATTACTCTAAGAAGCCCAATACAGAAAGCTTCAAAGACATTCAATTTGGGCACATCAAGTCAAGAGCACAACTAAGAGAGCTCTGAGACAAAAGGCAATAATCCAGTGGCTGAGAAAATTCACTAAACACCACAACTTCCCAAGAAAAGGGGGTGTCCGCTCACAGCCACCATCCTGGTGGACAGGAAACACTCCTGCCCATCGCCAGCCCCATAGCCCAGAGCTGCCCCAGACAACCCAGTGTGACGGAAGTGCTTCAAATAACAGGCACACACCACAAAACTGGGCGTGGACATTAGCCTTCCCTGCAACCTCAGCTGATTGTCCCAGAGTTGGGAAGGTGGAGCAGTGTGAATTAACAAAGCCCCATTCAGCCATCAATTGAGCAGACTGGGAGCCTCCCTACACAGCCCAGCAGCCCAGAACTGCCCTGGGGGGATGGCACTCACCTGTGACATACCACAGTCATCCCTCAACAGAGAACCCGGGGTGCACAGCCTGGAAGAGGGGCCCACTTGCAAGTCTCAGGAGCCATACGCCAATACCAAGGACTTGTGGGTCAGTGGCAGAGACAAACTGTGGCAGGACTGAATGGAAGGATTAGAATATTGCAGCAGCTTTAAAACTCTAGGATCACCAGGGAGATTTGATTGTTAGAGCCACCCCCCCTCCCTGACTGCCCAGAAACACGCCCCACATACAGGGCAGGCAACACCACTACACACGCAAGCTTGGTAAACCAATTGGGCCCCACAAGACTCACTCCCCCACTCACCAAAAAGGCTAAGCAGGGGAGAACTGGCTTGTGGAGAACAGGTGGCTCGTGGACGCCACCTGCTGGTTAGTTAGAGAAAGTGTACTCCACGAAGCTCTAGAACTAATAAATTAGAGATAAGGACTTCAATAGGTCTACAAACCCTAAAAGAACTCTATCAAGTTCAGCAAATGCCACGAGGCCAAAAACAACAGAAAATTATAAAGCATATGAAAAAAACAGAAGATACGGATAACCCAAGCCCAAGCACCCAAATCAAAAGACCAGAAGAGACACAGCACCTAGAGGAGCTACTCAAAGAACTAAAGATGAACAATGAGACCATAGTACGGGATATAAAGGAAATCAAGAAGACTCTAGAAGAGCATAAAGAAGACATTGCAAGACTAAATAAAAAAATGGATGATCTTATGGAAATTAAAGAAACTGTTGACCAAATTAAAAAGATTCTGGACACTCATAGTACAAGACTAGAGGAAGTTGCACAACGAATCAGTGACCTGGAAGATGACAGAATGGAAAATGAAAGCATAAAAGAAAGAATGGGGAAAAAAATTGAAAAAATCGAAATGGACCTCAGGGATATGATAGATAATATGAAACGTCCCAATATAAGACTCATTGGTGTTCCAGAAGGGGAAGAAAAGGGTAAAGGTCTAGGAAGAGTATTCAAAGAAATTGTTGGGGAAAACTTCCCAAATCTTCTAAACAACATAAATACACAAATCATAAATGCTCAGCGAACTCCAAATAGAATAAATCCAAATAAACCCACTCCGAGACATATACTGATCACACTGTCAAACACAGAAGAGAAGGAGCAAGTTCTGAAAGCAGCAAGAGAAAACCAATTCACTAAATACAAAGGAAACAGCATAAGACTAAGTAGTGACTACTCAGCAGCCACCATGGAGGCAAGAAGGCAGTGGCACGATATATTTAAAATTCTGAGTAAGAAAAATTTCCAGCCAAGAATACTTTATCCAGCAAAGCTCTCCTTCAAATTTGAGGGAGAGCTTAAATTTTTCACAGACAAACAAATGCTGAGAGAATTTGCTAACAAGAGACCTGCCCTACTAGAGATACTCAAGGGAGCCCTACAGACAGAGAAACAAAGAAAGGACAGAGAGACTTGGAGAAAGGTTCAGTACTAAAGAGATTCGGTATGGGTACAATAAAGGATATTAATACAGAGAGGGGAAAATATGGCAAACATAAACCAAAGGATAAGATGGCCGATTCAAGAAATGCCTTCATGGTTCTAACGTTGAATGTAAATGGATTAAACTCCCCAATTAAAAGATATAGATTCGCAGAATGGATCAAAAAAAATGAACCATCCATATGTTGCATACAAGAGACTCATCTTAGACACAGGGACACAAAGAAACTGAAAGTGAAAGGATGGAAAAAAATATTTCATGCAAGCTACAGCCAAAAGAAAGCAGGTGTAGCAATATTAATCTCAGATAAAATAGACTTCAAATGCAGGGATGTTTTGAGAGACAAAGAACGCCACTACATACTAATAAAAGGGGCAATTCAGCAAGAAGAAATAACAATCGTAAATGTCTATGCACCCAATCAAGGTGCCACAAAATACATGAGAGAAACACTGGCAAAACTAAAGGAAGCAATTGATGTTTCCACAATAATTGTGGGAGACTTCAACACATCACTCTCTCCTATAGATAGATCAACCAGACAAAAGACCAATAAGGAAATTGAAAATCTAAACAATCTGATAAATGAATTAGATTTAACAGACATATACAGGACATTACATCCCAAATCACCAGGATACACATACTTTTCTAGTGCTCACGGAACTTTCTCCAGAATAGATCATATGCTGGGACATAAAACAAGCCTCAATAAATTTAAAAAGATTGAAATTATTCAAAGCACATTCTCTGACCACAATGGAATACAATTAGAAGTCAATAACCATCAGAGACTTAGAAAATTCACAAATACCTGGAGGTTAAACAACACACTCCTAAACAATCAGTGGGTTAAAGAAAAAATAGCAAGAGAAATTGCTAAATATATAGAGACGAATGAAAATGAGAACACAACATACCAAAACCTATGGGATGCAGCAAAAGCAGTGCTAAGGGGGAAATTTATAGCACTAATCTCATATATTAAAAAGGAAGAAAGAGCCAAAATCAAAGAACTAATGGATCAACTGAAGAAGCTAGAAAATGAACAGCAAACCAATCCTAAACCAAGTACAAGAAAAGAAATAACAAGGATTAAAGCAGAAATAAATGACATAGAGAACAAAAAAACAATAGAGAGGATAAATATCACCAAAAGTTGGTTCTTTGAGAAGATCAACAAGATTGACAAGCCCCTAGCTAGACTGACAAAATCAAAAAGAGAGAAGACCCATATAAACAAAATAATGAATGAAAAAGGTGACATAACTGCAGATCCTGAAGAAATTAAAAAAATTATAAGAGGATATTATGAACAACTGTATGGCAACAAACTGGACAATGTAGAAGAAATGGACAATTTCCTGGAAACATATGAACAACCTAGACTGACCAGAGAAGAAATAGAAGACCTCAACCAACCCATCACAAGCAAAGAGATCCAATCAGTCATCAAAAATCTTCCCACAAATAAATGCCCAGGGCCAGATGGCTTCACAGGGGAATTCTAGCAAACTTTCCAGAAAGAACTGACACCAATCTTACTCAAACTCTTTCAAAACATTGAAGAAAATGGAACACTACCTAACTCATTTTATGAAGCTAACATCAATCTAATACCAAAACCAGGCAAAGATGCTACAAAAAAGGAAAACTACCGGCCAATCTCCCTAATGAATATAGATGCCAAAATCCCCAACAAAATACTTGCAAATCGAATCCAAAGACACATTAAAAAAATCATACACCATGACCAAGTGGGGTTTATTCCAGGCATGCAAGGATGGTTCAACATCAGAAAAACAATCAATGTATTACAACACATTAACAAGTCAAAAGGGAAAAATCAATTGATCATTTCAATAGATGCTGAAAAAGCATTTGACAAAATCCAACATCCGTTTTTGATAAAAACACTTCAAAAGGTAGGAATTGAAGGAAACTTCCTCAACATGATAAAGAGCATATATGAAAAACCCACAGCCAGCATAGTACTCAATGGTGAGAGACTGAAAGCCTTCCCTCTAAGATCAGGAACAAGACAAGGATGCCCGCTGTCACCACTGTTATTCAACATTGTGCTGGAAGTGCTAGCCAGGGCAATCCGGGAAGACAAAGAAATAAAAGGCATCCAAATTGGAAAAGAAGAAGTAAAACTGTCATTGTTTGCAGATGATATGATCTTATCTCTAGAAAACCCTGAGAAATCGACGATACAGCTACTAGAGCTAATAAACAAATTTAGCAAAGTAGCGGGATACAAGATTAATGCACATAAGTCAGTAATGTTTCTATATGCTAGAAATGAACAAACTGAAGAGACACTCAAGAAAAAGATACCATTTTCAATAGCAACTAAAAAAATCAAGTACCTAGGAATAAACTTAACCAAAGATGTAAAAGACCTATACAAAGAAAACTACATAACTCTACTAACAGAAATAGAAGGGGACCTTAAAAGATGGAAAAATATTCCATGTTCATGGATAGGAAGGCGACATGTCATTAAGATGTCAATTCTACCCAAACTCATCTACAGATTCAATGCAATCCCAATCAAAATTCCAACAACCTACTTTGCAGACCTGGAAAAGCTAGTTATCAAATTTATTTGGAAAGGGAAGATGCCTCGAATTGCTAAAGACACTCTAAAAAAGAAGAACGAAGTGAGAGGACTTACACTCCCTGACTTTGAAGCTTATTATAAAGCCACAGTTGCCAAAACAGCATGGTACTGGCACAAAGATAGACATATAGATCAATGGAATCGAATTGAGAATTCAGAGATAGACCCTCAGATCTATGGCCGACTGATCTTTGATAAGGCCCCCAAAGTCACTGAACTGAGCCATAATGGTCTTTTCAACAAATGGGGCTGGGAGAGTTGGATTTCCATATCCAAAAGAATGAAAGAGGACCCCTACCTCACCCCCTACACAAAAATTAACTCAAAATGGACCAAAGATCTCAATATAAAAGAAAGTACCATAAAACTCCTAGAAGATAATGTAGGAAAACATCTTCAAGACCTTGTATTAGGTGGCCACATCCTAGACTTTACACCGAAAGCACAAGCAACAAAAGAGAAAATAGATAAATGGGAACTCCTCAAGCTTAGAAGTTTCTGCACCTCAAAGGAATTTCTCAAAAAGGTAAAGAGGCAGCCAACTCAATGGGAAAAAATTTTTGGAACCATGTATCTGACAAAAGACTGATATCTTGCATATATAAAGAAATCCTACAACTCAATGACAATAGTACAGACAGCCCAATTATAAAATGGGCAAAAGATATGAAAAGACAGTTCTCTGAAGAGGAAATACAAATGGCCAAGAAACACATGAAAAAATGTTCAGCTTCACTAGCTATTAGAGAAATGCAAATTAAGACCACAATGAGATACCATCTAACACCGGTTAGAATGGCTGCCATTAAACAAACAGGAAACTACAAATGCTGGAGGGGATGTGGAGAAATTGGAACTCTTATTCACTGTTGGTGGGACTGTATAATGGTTCAGCCACTCTGGAAGTCAGTCTGGCAGTTCCTTAGAAAACTAGATATAGAGCTACCATTCGATCCAGCGATTGCAATTCTCGGTATATACCCGGAAGATCGGAAAGCAGTGACACGAACAGATATCTGCATGCCAATGTTCATAGCAGCATTATTCACAATTGCCAAGAGATGGAAACAACCCAAATGTCCTTCAACAGATGAGTGGATAAATAAAATGTGGTATATACACACGATGGAATACTACGCGGCAGTAAGAAGGAACGATCTCGTGAAACATATGACAACATGGATGAACCTTGAAGACACAATGCTGAGCGAAATAAGCGAGGCACAAAAAGAGAAATATTATATGCTACCACTAATGTGAACTTTGAAAAATGTAAAACAAATGGTTTATAATGTAGAATGTAGGGGAACTAGCAGTAGAGAGCAATTAAGGAAGGGGGAACAATAATCCAAGAAGAACAGATAAGCTATTTAACGTTCTGGGGATGCCCAGAAATGACTATGGTCTGTTAATTTCTGATGGATATAGTAGGAACAAGTTCACAGAAATGTTGCTATATTATGTAACTTTCTTGGGGTAAAGTAGGAACATGTTGGAAGTTAAGCAGTTATCTTAGGTTAGTTGTCTTTTTCTTACTCCCTTGTTATGGTCTCTTTGAAATGTTCTTTTATTGTATGTTTGTTTTCTTTTTAACTTTTTTTTTCATACAGTTGATTTAAAAAAGAAGGGAAAGTTAAAAAAAAAAAAAAGAAAGAAAGAAAAACAAGGAAAAAAAAAAGATGTAGTGCCCCCTTGGGGAGCCTGTGGAGAATTCAGGGGTATTCGCCTACCCCACCTCCATGGTGGCTAACATGACCACAGACATAGGGGACTGGTGGTTTGATGGGTTGAGCCCTCTACCATAAGTTTTACCCTTGGGAAGACGGTTGCTGCAAAGGAGAGGCTAGGCCTCCCTGTATTTGTGCCTAAGAGTCTCCTCCTGAATGCCTCTTTGTTGCTCAGATGTGGCCCTCTTTCTCTGGCTAAGCCAACTTGAAAGGTGAAATCACTGCCCTCCCCCCTACGTGGGATCAGACACCTAGGGGAGTGAATCTCCTTGGCAACGTAGAATATGACTCCCGGGGAGGAACGTAGACCCGGCATCGTGGGACGGAGAACATCTTCTTGACCAAAAGGGGGATGTGAAAGGAAATGAAATAAGCTTCAGTGGCAGAGAGATTCCAAAAGGAGCCGAGAGGTCACTCTGGTGGGCACTCTTACGCACACTTTAGACAACCCTTTTTAGGTTCTAAAGAATTGGGGTAGCTGGTGGTGGATACCTGAAACTATCAAGCTACAACCCAGAACCCATGAATCTCGAAGACAGTTGTATAAAAATGTAGCTTATGAGAGGTGACAATGGGATTGGGAAAGCCATAAGGACCACACTCCACTTTGTCTAGTTTATGGATGGAGGAGTAGAAAAATAGGGGAAGGAAACAAACAGACAAAGGTACCCAGTGTTCTTTTTTACTTCAATTGCTCTTTTTCACTCTAATTATTATTCTTGTTATTTTTGTGTGTGTGCTAATGAAGGTGTCAGGGATTGATTTAGGTGATGAATGTACAACTATGTAAAGGTACTGTAAACAATCGAAAGTACGATTTGTTTTGTATGACTGCGTGGTATGTGAATATATCTCAATAAAATGATGATTAAAAAAAAAAAAAAAAGAATGCGCAGAAGCTGAGAGAGTAGCTGCCGATGAGAGATAGTTTGAAGATGCCCGTTGAAAGCAGACTCGTGCTCCAGAGAAGCTGAGAGAGGACAAATATCCCAAGTGCAACTAAGAGTGACATTTTTGAGGAACTGCAGCCTAGAGAGGAACATGCTGGGAGAAAGCCATTTTGAAACCAGAACTTTGGAGCAGACACTAGCCACATGCCTTCCCAGCTAACAGAGGTTTTCCAGACACCATTGGCCATCCTCCAGTGAAGGTACCCTTTCCTGATGGACACTTTATGGCCTTAAGACTGTAACTGTGTAACCAAATAAACCCCCTTTTGTAAAAGTCAAAAAAAAAAAAAATGTCTGATCTTAAAATTTATGTCTAAGTTTACCTATTAGATTTATTTTATGAGTCTTTTAAAAATGAGAAGTAATTTCAAAATTGCTAGTTCTAATGGGTCTTAGGAAGTAAGCAAAAGGGTGCTTTATGGAACAGATGAAAAGGGATGACTACAGAGTATTTTGGAACTAAAGAGGGCAAATTTTAGGAATAATGGAATTGTGGCTTACTTTTTCTTGTCATGTCCAGGAAATATCTCAGTAACTTTAACTGATAGGGAGGAAGAAAAGATTAAAATGTTGTGCTACATATTTTGAAGAGACCTGTCTTAGTTTGCCTGAGCTTCTGTCACAAATACCAAAAACTGGTTTTGACTTAAACAGCAAGTATTTATTGACTCATGGTTTTGAGGTTAAAAGAAGTCCAAAATCAAGATATTAGCAAGACTTGCTTTGTCCCAGAGTCTGTACACTTCTGGCTCCTTCCTATAGCTTTCTCTTTTTAAGGCCTCCAGTAATACAAATTGAGACCCACTCTCATTCAGATGGGCCACACCTTAACTAAAAATAACATCTTCAGGAGGTCCTATTTACAATGAGAAGTGGATTAAGATTAAAAATGTATGTTTCTTGGAGTACATAATTCAACCTACCATAAGACTCAACTTTTAAAACGTATACGTGCATACAGTAAGTCATTAGTCATTTTGCTGGTCTAATTTTAATAATAATTGTTCATAATTAGAGTTAGTTGCTATGTGTACTTTACATAGATATCACTACACTTCTTAGGGCCCCCAAAAAGTCCTCTTTGAAATATTTAAAATAACAACCATTGATTCTAATAACATTATTAATCTGTAAAGATTTCATCCTATTGAAATTTTTATCAACTTACTTTAAATTCTGAAATAATGGAATTTTTTAAGTATAATTTTACTGTATATGACCCTTTACATGCCCTAATCAAAATTCACCTTTGTGGCTTTTGGACAGTGATGGATATTCCAGAAAAATTTTCTACACCAGAACTCCAAAAGATCAATCGTAATCAGGTTTCCAGAACTTTGATCTTGAAGAGCCACTTAACTGATTTTTTGTCATCAGCTACTGTGATGCTCATCCGACTATTCATTAAATGTTTTCTCCCCCTTTCCTTCTTCTCTCCATGCTCCTTAGCATTTGTGACAATTTCCTGTGACAATGTGATGTCCTCTTTCCCGCTGCACTCAAAAAGTGTTATCAATACACACAAAGTGCTGGCATGCACACACACATACACACACACATCATGATGATCATAAGACAGATTTGGGGATCCATACTTCAGGGTTAATTCTACTCTGTTTGTTTTGCTTTGCTTCATTTTTTTACTCTGGATGAAGCCTTTCAGTATTCTTCCAAAACAAAAATTTCTTTTTTTCCCAGTCAGCAGTCTCATAATTAGACTAACTACCATTAAAAAGCTTGGAAGATTGAGGTAAATAGGTTACATGTAAATATTAGCAGAAGCATGAAACTTACATTTCTAAAAGCTTGACATATGTTTTTCTCGTTTTCCTTTCAGTTATATTATTTTTTCAAATGAAATGTGTCCAAGTAAAATTGTATTTCTCCACATTTCCAATTTAGTTGCATTTTTATTCCACAAAAATTTTGGTGAATAATCTCTGGAAGGTAGACTGAGAGGGGACACATTTAATTATTGTATCCACATGTTAGGCTCACTTAAGTTTGTGTGAATGGCAAATGAAAATGGCAGGGACCCAAGGCTATGTAAAGCTAAACCAAGGTGTCCTGCAAAATATATTCCTGAGGCAACAGCATATGTCGGATAAAATCTGTTGATATAGAACATGAGTCTTCTTGTGTGTGTGTAATCCTCCAAATTGACATTAGTAATGTGGACTTAGTTATGAGATTTGATGATTTAGTACATTCATAAAATTGTATGGAAAGTATATTTCTTAAAATATTTTATTGTTTTGCCTCAGATCTTCAAAGGTAGTAGAGAACACAAAGAATCTAAGGAAACTGCCCTGTCAGAAACAGAGGAAAGAAAACCAAAGAAGGAAAAGAAGATACAAATTATTTGTCCTCCACAAGGAACCCTGAATAAAGTTATTACAAATGGTATGTGAAATAAGATATACAAATGGAGAGACAATGAAAAATATATGTAATGAGTTAAAATACAAGACAACAAAGCACTGCTTAATTTTATACTCTGATGATCAGCTCTGTAATAAGCAATATGGTGGTAAAGAGGAAATATTTACTTGAATCTGTCAATAACAAAAAGCAATACCGGGTAACAGATATTTTACTCTTTTTCATGCCTTCTCATGTTAAATTTTGGGATTAGAAGCAGCATTGATTAAAGATTTCTATTTAAAACCTACTTTCTATGTTTAGTTTTACATTAATTGGGAAGAACATTATACTTCCGGCAATATTAGGATTCTTAATAAAATTAGATCCCAATTTTTAAACTGATGTAGCCTTTTAAAGAGTCATGTAAACCTTCCTTACCCACTAATTTTTTTAAACTATCTCTCATTACCATCAAATATTTATAAACAAAATTTTCCTAATTTTTTTCTAGATATTCTATGTAGTTAAAATGAAGGGAGAGAGATTTTGATCTCCGCAAGTATAGAGCCTGCAGAGAAAAAAATAGATTAAAATATGATAAAGTTAGTAAGTAGTTGAATTTTTAAAAATTCATTTTCTTATTGACTACTTGCTAACCTTTAACTTTTGAGAGCAGATTTTACTTATTTAGTTTCCATTTAACAAAGGTTGCTTTTTAATTAATGTCAATATTTTTAAGGTACTGAATGAAATTTTTCTTTCAACTTGAACGGGCCTTATCCTTACAGTGTAAGGCTGTTTTGTAAATACAATTTCTGCATATAGGTCTTAACAGACATAAGAGTTACTTGATAATATTTTAAAGACATGCACATCCTTATGACCCTGTCTACTTAGTGGGTGGTTTCTACGGAGCAGTTGTGTATAGAGCTGGGGCCTATGAAAGAGAGGAAAATGTGTTGGGCACCACAGGTAATTTGCTGAGGTTGGACTGCAAAGCTTGCTCAGGATCTAATTAAGGGGGTCTAGAATATCATGCATTGAAACTTCAAACTTAGACCTATAACCCCATTTGCCTTTTGTTTTCTTTCATTTTTAATTTTGTAATTTTATAGAAATTTAGAGGAAAAGGCAATTTTCATAGCTTTCATGTTTCTATCTTGGGAGGTTTTACATTCTTGTACAGACATACCTCAAAGATATTAGAGGTTTGGTTCCAGACCACCATAATAAAGTGAATTTTGCAATAAAGCAAGTCACATGAATTTTTTGGTTTCCCAGTGATATAAAAGTTATGTTTACACTATACTGTAGTCTATTAAGTGTGCAATAGCATTATGTCTAAAAAAAAGTATATACCTTAATTTAAAAATTAAAATTAAATTAAAAAAATAATTTATTGCTAAAAAATGCTAACCATCACCCCCAAGCCTTCAGTGATTTGTAATCTTTTTGCTGGAGGAGAGTCTTGCCTCTATGATGATGGCTGACTGATCAGGGTGGTGGTTGCTGAAGGTGGAAGTGGCTGTGGCAATTTCTTAAAATAAGACAACAATGAAGTTTGCCACATCTATTCTCTTCCTTTCACAAAAGATTTCTCTGTAGCATGTGATGCTGTTTGATAGCATTTTACCAACAGTAGAACTTATATCAAAATTGGAGACAATCCTCTCAAACCATCGTTTATGCAATTTTCTAAAACCTTTGTTGTCATGTTCTCCAGGAGTAGATTCCATCTCAAGAAACCACTTTCTTTGCTCATCCATCAGAAGCAACTCCTCATCTGTTCAGGTTTTCTCATGAGATCGCAGCAATTCAGTCACATCTTCAGGCCTGCTTCTAATTCTAGTTCTCTTGCTATTTCTACAACATCTGCAGTTACTTTCTCTACTGTAGTCTTGAACCCCTCAATGTCATCCATGAGGGTTGGAATCAACTTCTTCCAAACTCCTGTTAATGTTGATATTTTGACCTTCTTACATAAATCACAAATGTTCATAATGGCATCTAGAATTGCAAATCCTTTCCAGAAGGTTTTCAATTTACTTTGTTCATATCCATCAGAAGAATCACTATCTATGGAGCTATAGCCCTACAAAATGTATTTCTTCCATAAGAAGACATGAAATAAGTCTTGATCCATGGGCTGCAGAATGGATGTTGTGTTAGCCGGCATGAAAACAACACTAATCTCATTGTACAACTCCATCAGAGCTCTTGGGTGACCTGGTGCATTGTCAACGAGCAGTCATATTTTGAAAGGAATCTTTTTTTTCCTGAGCTGTAGTTCTCCAGAGTGGGCCTAAAATATCCAGTAAATCATGTTGTAAACAGATGTGCTGTCATCCAGACTTTGTTGTTCCATTTCTATGGCATAGGCAGAGTAGATTTAGCATAATTCTTAAGGGCCCTAGGATGTTTGTAATGGAAAATGAGCATTGGATTCAACTTAAAGTCACTGGCTGCATTAGCCCTGTCAAGAGTCAACCGGTCCTTTGAAGCTTTGAAGCCAGGCATTGACTTCTCCTCTCTTGCTAGGAAACTCCTTGTTGGCATCTTCTTCCAACAACATTGAAAATCTGTTGTTTACTGTAGCCACCTTCATCAATTATCTTAGCTAAATTTTCTGGATAACTTGCTTCAGCTTCTACTTAAGCACTTGCTGCTTCACCTTGCACTTTTATGTTATAGAGACAGTTTCTTTCCTTAAACTTCATGAACCAACCTCTTGCTAGCTTCACGCTTTTCTTCTGCAGCTCACTCATCTCTCTCAGTCTTCTTCGAATTGAACAGAATTAAGGCCTTGTTCTGGATTAAGCTTTGGCTTAAGGGAATGTTGTGGTTTGATATTCTATCCGGACTATTAAAACTTTCTCCATATCAGCAATAAGGCTGTTTCACTTTTTTATCATTCATGTGTTCATTGGAGGAGCAGTTTTCATTTCCTTCAAGAGCTTTTCCTTTGCATTCACAACTTGGCTCTTTGGTGCAAAAGGCCTAGCCTTCAGTCTAGCTCTGCTTTCGACATGCCTGCCTCACTTAGCTTAGTCATTTCTAGCTTTTAATTTAAAGTGAGAGCTTGTGACTCTTTCTTTCACTTGAACACTTAGAGGCCATTGTAGGGTTATTAATTGACCTAAAATTATTAAACACTTTTGTGTCTCAGGGAATACGGAGGCCCAAGGAGGGGTTGCAAAATGAAGGAACAGCCAGTTGGTGGAGCAGTCAGAACATACATATTTATCGATTAATTTTGCCATCTTATATGAGCTCAGTTCATGGCACCCCAAAACAATGACAATAGTAACATCAAAGATCACTTGTCATGTCACCATAATAGATTTAATAATAATGAAAAGGTTTGAAATATTGTGAGAATTACGAAAATGTGCTGCAGAGACATGAAGTGAGCACATACTGTTGGAAAAATGGCGCTATAGACTTGCTTGTCACAGGGTTGCCACAAACCTTCAGTTAGTAAAAAATGGAACCTCTGAAAATCATATAAAAGAAGACATGCCTGTACTTTCTTTTTCAATCTTTCTCTCTTGCTTTCTTTCTGTGTCTTTCCCTCTTTTATCTACACACACTGTGTTCATACTGGCTCCTTTATACACCATGTATAGAATCCCAATCTATGAGTATGCTTAGTGTATATCACTGTTGAAAGTCTCCCTCAGCCCCATCCAGAAATAGGTGATTTAGAAACATGTATAATTGGAACTGCACAGCTAAAGAAACCCCCAAAACAGCCTATACTCTAGATAAACAGAAGGAAGTAGAGCTGTAATTTCTTACAAATCATATTTAATTTTCCAATCCTACCTTGCCTGCAAGTTCATGTAAAGAAGAAATATGAACTCTATACCACACACAGAAATCAGTCTCATCACTTTTAATCACAATGCTTACATCTCTTCCTTGGGAGGTAGCCTGCCTAGTATCAAAGTAATGGATATTATGAGCAGTAGGTTTAGGTTTTAAGTTATTATTCCTTTGTTTGCTTGGTTTTAGCTTAATTTCAATAAAATTATTAACATTTTCATGAAGTTGTTTTTCCCTTAAATAAATGAAGGAAAAGTTTTGCTATACATCCAACTATGATTTTCAGATAACCTTGGGGCCAGAATTTCTTCATTAAAATTATCTTCATTTTTAAGAAGTTAATAAATAGTCAAAGAAGATTACAGTTCAAAATAGTATTCCCATTCCTATTGTGTTATAATCAGTAGAGGAGCCAAATGGGGGTGAAAATAGCTTCATTAATGGAGACCCTTGGCAAAGCTGGAAAAAAAGACCATAGTTCTCCATAGGCCATACTCCGTGCCTGTATGGAGAGTTAGTTCTCCAGAGCAGACCCTGAGAATCCAGCCAACTATAAGGAAGGACTTGCCATACCAACACAGTCATTAACAGACTTAAGTCACCAAAGAGAAGAAGAGAAAAGTGGGTGGCGCAACTCACTGTGTTGACCATTAGGAACAAGAAACAAAAAGGTAACAGTGTACTAATCAGGCAATGTGAAATGAAAAGAGCAATGGGTTTCTTGCTTTTGAGGCAAAGGAATTCTGCCCACTAGTTTATGAGAAATCAGTCAAAAAAGATACAATATTCTTACCAATCAGGCTATCTACTTAATATTCCAACCTTGGAAAAGAGCAAGTAAGTGATGGGAGACAGTTCAAAAGTTTTATCTCTAATACTGATGAACTTGGGAAGAGTTCCCATCTAGAATATCATGTTATAATTTTTTTTTAGGAAGTCATGCATTCAGTTAAGAGTGTTTGCTCAGTTGTTTTACCCTGTCATAAGTAGAACTATTTATGTAACTGCTCTTTATAGTACCTTTCACAGCATCATGTTAAAACTTTCCCTAAGTCTCTCTGTGCTTTGTTCAAATTTTTTCTTACCTAGAATGTTCTCTGCCCCTTCTTCCTCCTGACCACCACCACCATTTCTTACATGGCTATCCCCTTCCCCCCTTCTAAAGCTTGGGTTAAATATCATCCCCTTCCTTAATTATCCTAAGAATGGACACAATTCTTTGTTGTGCTTTAGATTTTGAAACTGTCAGAAAAGCTTTTGATTTCCTCATTCAATTTTGTTTTAATCCCCTACTGAAAGGGCTATGTTCATTCTTTGGTTGTCACTTCAAAAATTATAAGGTATACTGGCCTTTTATTTTTGAGAACAAGGTAGGAAAAGAATTTTTAAAAATTTGAATTTAGTCATAGCTGAAATGATTAACAGTAATTGTAATTTATAAATGATCTCCTACCATGTAGGAGGGAAGTTTCTCTTTTCTCTATGTGCTAAGTTTGCGTAATATTTGTATTATTTCCTAAAGTTTGATACAATTCATCAGTGAAAGCATCTGCATCTTAGCTTTTCTCTACAGGAAGACTTTAAATTACTAATTCAATATTTTTTACTCAATATACATATATTTAGATTTTATTTTCTTCTTGAATCAGACATTGTAATTTTTGTTTCTCTAGGAACTTATCTATTTTCTCTAAGTAATCTAATTTTTATCTTAAAATTATTCATACTATTTCCTTAGCATCCTTAATTTACGTAGGCTCTTAGTGGTTTTCTGAAGCTACCAAATGCAATATACCAGAAATGGATTGGCTTTTACAATGGAGATTTATTAGCTTACAAATTTACAGTTCTAAGGCCATGAAAATGCCCAACTCAAGGCATCAACAGGATGATACCTGGACTCTTCAATGAGGTAGGTGACATCTCAGTTGAAATAGCTAAATAGATCTACACCCACCAAAATAGATTACACTCACAGGAATGGATTAAAAGAACATAGCCTTTTCTGGGGTACGTAACAGCTTCAAATTACCACAGTGATGTTCCTCTGTCTTTCCTGATTTTGGTAATTTGTGTCTTCTTTTTTATTGCTCAGTTTAGTTAGATATTTATCCACTTTTTGACATCTGCAAATAATAAATTTTTAGTTTCAATTTTCTCTACTTTTTTTCTATTTAATTGCTATCCTCTCTAATATTTATTATTTCCTGCCTTCTATGTACTTTTGGTTTGATTTGCTCATCTTTTTCTAGCTTTTTTTTTACTTTTTTTTCATTAGAGAAGTTGTAAGTGCACAGCAAAATCATGCAGAAAACACAGTTACCATAAACACACACCCACCCATACAAATAGTTTTCCCTGTTTTTAACAGTTTGCATCAGTGTGGTACCTTTTTACAATTGATGGAACAATATTATTATAATCATACTATTAACTGTGGTCCATAGTTTACATTAAGATTCCTGTAGTTTATTTAAATTGTTATTCTAATAACATATATACACCTTAAAATTTCCCTATTAACCACATTCAAATACATAATTCAGTAGTGTTAATTATAGGCACAGTGTTGTGCTAACATCACCATCATCCTTTACCAAAACATTTCAATTACTACAAACAGAAATTCTGTACCAATTAAATATTAACTTCTCATTCCCTACCACCACCCTGGCTCCTGGTAATCTGTATTCTCATTTCTGACTCTGTGAATTTGCTTCTTCTAACTATGTCATATCAGTGAGATCACACACAATTTCTCCTTTGCCTCTGTCTTATTTAATTCATCATGATGTCTTCAGGGTTCATCCATGTTGTCACATGTATCCAAACTTCTTTTCTTTTCATGGCTGAATAATATTCCATTGTACGTAGATACCACATTTTATTTATCCATTCATAGGTTGATGGACACTTGGGTTGCTTCCATCATTTGGCAATTGTGGATAGTGCTGCTAGGAACACCAGAGTGCAAATATCTGTTTTAGTCTCTGCTTTCAGTTCTTTTAGGTATATACTTAGAAGTGGGATTGCCAGGTCATATGGTAATTGTATGCTTAACTTTCTGAGGAACTCCCAAACTGTTTTCCAGAGAAGCTGCACCATTTTACATTCCCATCAACAATGAACAAGTGTTCTTATTTCTCTACACCCCCTCCAACACTTACTTTCTGGTTTTTAATAGTAGCCATTCTTGTGGGTGTGAAATGGAATCTCATTGCAGTTTTGATTTGTTTTTTCAGGATGTCCAAAGATATTGAGCATTTTTTCATGTGCATTTTGGTCATTTGTGTATCTTCTTTGAAGAAATGTCTATTTAAGTCTTTTGCCCATTTTTAAATTGGATTGTTTGTCTTTTAGTTGTTGAGGTATGGGATTTCTTATATGTTCTGGATTTTAAACCCTTATCAGATATGTGGTTTCTAAATATTTTCTCCCATTCAATGGACTGTCTTGACTTCTATGATGAAGTCCTTTGATGCACAAAAGATTTTAATATTGATGAAGTCCCATTTATCTACTTTTTTTTTCCTTTTATTTCTAGTGCTTTATGGGTGAAGTCTGAAATACCATTGCTTAACACAAGATCCTGAAGATGCTTCCCTATGTTTTCTTTATGGAATTTAACAGATTTCTTTCTTATATTTAGGTTTTTTGATCTGTTTTGAGTTGATTTTTGTACTAGGTGTTGGGTAGGTATTAGACCTTCATTCTTTTGCATATGGATGTGCAGTTTTCCCAGCACCGTTTGTTGAATAAACTAGTCTTTCCCCACTGAGTGGAATTTCATACCTTTGTAAAAAACCACTTGGCCTTGGATGTAAGAGTGTTTTTCTGAATTCTCAATTTGATTACATGGGTCCTTGTTCCAGTACCATGATGTTTTGATTACTGTAGCTTTGTATTAAGTTTTAAGATAAGGAAGTGTGAGTTCTCCAACTCTGTTATTCTTTTTCAAGATGATTTTGGCTATTTGGGGTCCTACCTTTCCATATATATTTGATGATTGGATATCCCATTTCTGCGAAGAATGCTATTGGAATTTTTATTGGGATTGCATTGAATCTTCAAATTGCTTTAGGTAGAATTGACACCTTAAATTTTAGTCTTCAATCCATGAACACAAATTCACCATTCCATTTCTTTAGGTTTTTGATTTATTTTAGCAAGCTGTGTAGTTTTCCTTGTGTAAGTCCTTTACATACTTGGTTAAATTTATTCCTTGGTATTAGATTCTTTCAGCTGTTATTATAAATGGAATTTTTTCTTGATTTCCTCTTCCGATTGCTTATTAATATTACATAGAAACACTACTTATTTTTGCATGCTGTATTGTAGCCCACCACTTTGCTGAAATAGTCTATTATCTCTAGGAGCTTTGTTGTATATTTTTCAGGATTTTCTATATATAAGTTTATGTCATCTGCAAATAGGGAAAGTTTTATTCTTCCTTTGAAAAGTGGATGCCTTTTCTTTCTTTTTCTTGCCTAATTGTTCTAGCTAGAACTTCCAGTACCATACCATGTTGAATAACAGTGGTGACAGTAGGCATCCATATTGCTCCCAGTCTGAGAGGGAAAATTTTCATTCTTTCACCATCGATTTGATAAAGCTGCCAGAAATGGATTGGCTTTTTCAATGAGGATTTAGTAGGTTGCAAATTTACAGTTCTAAGGCCATGAAAATGTCCCAAATAAGGCATCAAGAGGCAGATACCTTTTCTGAGGAAAGGCCTATGACATCTGGGGCTCCTCTGTCACAAGGGAAGGCACATGGCTGGCTCTGCTGAAACTTTTCTCCTGAGTTTAGTTTCTGGTTTCAGTGGCTTTCTCCAAAATGCCACTGGGCTTCTGTCTCAGCATCTGTGGATTCTTGCTTGTTTCTACAGGGGTGTTTCTGTCTCTCTTAAAGGACTCCAGTAAAGGATTAAGCCCACCTTGAATTGGGTGGGTCACATTGTATTTTTGTTCTTATTTTTTACTTTTTTGGAGCAATGAAAATATTCGAAACTTGATTGTGGTGATGAATGCACAACTATATGATGGTAGTGTAAAGAATTGATATACACTGTGGATAACTTTATGGTATGTGAATATATCTCAATAAAACTGAATTTTAAAAAGTCCTGCCCTCCAAACCACTGAACTGGGACATAACAGTCTTTTCAAAAAAGAATGAAAGAGGACTCCTACCTCAACACTACACAAAAAATTAACTCAAAATGGATTAAAGACCTCAACATAAGAGATAGTACCACAAAACTCCTAGAAGATAATGTAGGGAAACATATCCAATACCTTGTTTTAGGAGATCACCTAAACCCAAAAGCACAAACAGCAAAAGAAAAAAAATAGATAAATGAGAACTTCTCAAAAAGCTTCTGTACCTCAAAGGAATTTGTCAAAAAGATGAAGGGACAGCCAACTCAATGGGAAAAAAATATTTGGAAACCATGCATCTGACTAAAGACTGATATCGTGCATGTATAAAGAAATCCTACAACTCGGTGACAGTAGTACAAAAAGCCCAGTTATAAAATGGGCAAAAGATATGAAAAGACATTTCTCTGAAGAGGAAATACAATGACCAAAAAACGTGTAAAAAAAATGTTCAGCTTCACTAGCTGTTAGGGAGATGCAAATTAAGACCACAATGAGCTATTATCTCACACCAATTAGATTGGCTGCCATTAAACAAACAGGAAACTACAAATGCTGGAGAGGATGTGGAGAAATTGGAACTCTTCTTCATTGTTGGTGGGACTGTATAATGGTATAGCCACTATGAAAGACAGTCTGGCAGTTCCTTAGAAAACTAGATATAGAGTTACCCTTCGATCCAGCAATTGCACTTCTCAGTATATACCCAGAAAATCTGAAAGCAGTGACACAAACACTGCACACCAGTGTTCATAGCAACAGTATTCACAATTGACAACAGATGGAAACAACCCAAATGTCCTTCAGCAGATGAGTGGATAAACAAAATTTGGTGTATACGCATGGTGGAATACTACACAGCAGTAAGAAGGAACAATGTCGTGAAACATATGACAACATGGATGAACCTTGAAGACATAATGCTGAGTGAAATAAGCCAGGCACAAAAAGAGAAATGTTGTATGTTAACACTAATGTGAACACTGAAAAATGTAAAATAAATGGTTCATATTGTAGAATGTAGGGGATCTAGCAATAGACAGCAAATAGTGAAGAGGGAACAATAATCTAATAAGAACAAATAAGTTATTGTGGGTAAACAGTGTTCTGGGAATGCTCACGAATGACTATGGTTTGTTAATTTCTAGAGGTTATGGTAGGAACAAGTTCACAGAAATGTAGTTATTTTAGGTTATTTGTTTGTCTTATTCCTTTGTTGGGTTATAGTCTGTTTATTCTTTGGGTAGAGTAGGAACATGTTGGAAGTAATGTAGTTATTTTAGTATATTTGTTTTTTCTTATTCCTTTGTTTTGGTTTTGTTTGAAATTTTTTTTTTATTTTCTGTTTTTTTTTTTATTTTTTGATAAAGTTAATAAAAAAAAAATGAAAAAATATGCAGAGCCCCCCTGAGGAGCTCAGGGAAAATGCAGCTTTTGGGCTTCCTCACCTGGATGGTTGCTGATGTTCTCACAAACATTGAGGACCTGCGGTTTGATATGCTGAGCCCTCTATCATGGGACTTGACCTTACGAAGCTTGTTACTGCAAAGGAGAGGCTAGGCCTGCTTATAATTGTGCCTAGGAGTCTCCCCCTGCATACCTCTTTGTTGCTCAGATGTGGCCCTCTCTCTCTAGCTAAGCCAACTTGGTGGATGAAATCACTGCCCTCCCCCCTTTGTGGGATCTGACACCCAGGGGTATGAATCTCCCTGGCAACATGGGATATAACTCCCGGGAGTGAATCTGGACCCAATGCCATGGGATTGAGAACATCTTGACCAAAAAGGGGATGTAAAATGAAATGAAAATAAGTTTCAGTGGCTGAGAGATTCCAAATGTAGTCAAGAGGTGACTCTGGTGGGCATTCTTACGCACTATATAGATAACCCTTTTTAGGTTTAAATGTATTGGAATAGCTAGAAGTACAGTAGCCTTGATCTTGAAGATGTTTGTATAACAATGTAGCTTACAAGGGGTGACAATGTGATTGTGAAAGTCTTGTGGATCACAATCCCCTTTATCCAGTGTATGGATGGATGAGTAGAAAAATGGGGACAAAAAACTAAAGGAAAAATAGGGCAGGAGGTGGGGGGACAATTTAGGTGTTCTTTTTTTACTCATTTTTTAAATTCTTATTTTCATTTTTTTTTGGTACAAGGAAAATGTTCAAAAAATAGATTGAGGTGATCAGTGAACAACTATATGATGGTAATGTGA